>NW_024750581.1:0-28452 GCF_018991925.1 Homarus americanus
ATGCATACTTTGTGCGAAACAATGAGACCACGGACGATAGGTATTGGGATATGTTGTCTTCTTATACTATGTGATAGTAATCACTAACCATTTATTTTATTTGTATGTCAACCACCCCTGTGTTGATACTGAATGGCGGTGGTGAAGACACATACCAACCCCGAGTTGTACATATGCAATACGTATAATTTCGAATATCGGACCCAATTCTGTCAGATACTTTTTTAACTACTACGTATATTTATCAAGTTACTTATTAAATAGAAAACCTTATGAATATGGCAAACGTGATTATTTTGACACCAGCTGTACCATAGCTATACAGATAAATGAGTCACTCGCAACACGAATTTAGTGTCCTTTAGCCTATAGTGTTATATATTACTGTACAAATAATTGTTTAAAGGAATAATTTATATTATTACAGCAACAACTGTATATATTTACTTTAAATATTTATTGTTTATATGTAAACCGTAGGAGGTGGATTTATGCAGACTCACTGTAAGGAGCAGGAAAATAAACATGGGTTTAGAAGACTGTGCTCAATCTCCTACTTAAATAGCCTTAAGAAATTAAGACACCACATATAGATTATGAAAAATGCACAACTGAGGACCTTCGGATGTTGATTATTACGGTATACCACATTACAGTTAATGAAACTTTTATGAGACATGTATGTACTTGAACATACCAAGCACATATACGCACACACACACACACACACTTAGTGAGTATTCAGAGAAATATGACAATGGTAATCCTGAACGTTCCATATCTAACGTGCCTTCTTGAGAGACGTACAGCACAGTGAGGGACGATATGATCCAAGTCTATAAATGGAAGAGGGATTTAAATAAAGGTGACATAAGCTACTCCAACTATTAAATCAAAACAGAACCTGCAACGATGGATTTAAAATAGATAGATTTAGGAAGGAAACAGGTAAACATGGTTCATAGACAAGAGTTGTAAATGAGTGAAAATGCAATAACACTTATCAACTTGTCATAGCTAAGAGGTTTTAAAATAACGGTACACAGTACTGTACTGTAGAGTAGAACAGATACACCTTGAATGATAATTGTCGAGTGGATATAGGAGCTATCTCAAGCTCAAGGCCTTCTGCTGTCTTTTTTCTAACACACACACACACACACACACTTCATAATTCCTGGAAATGTCATTCATTATAGTGCAATTTGTATTTTATTTCAGATCCAAGAAACCTCATTAAGAAAATACAGGGTAACATTTCAGGTGACCCCACACGGCACACCTGGAGCTAACAAATAACCAGCCAGTCTACGTCGTGATACTGATTTAGTTCGCTGAATCAAACCCCAGGTTGCTCAGTCCAACTTTGTATGAAGAGACAAGGGTTGCTGAGCTTTTATTGCCGTCTGCCCGGCTTCCGTGTGAGTTTGAGAACGCAGTGTACCCGAGCACCATGTCTGTGAATCCAGCTGAACCCGACCGGGGACTGATAAACCTACGCACCTCTTTCCTGAAGACCGTGAGGTAAGTGTACAATAATACTGTATATGTTGTTGCACGATTGGGAAACAGCACATACACACCTCTAAAGGGAAAATTTGAAAAGCTTACACAGTAATACTGTATGCTTCTTTTCAGTATTACAGTATGGTAACTCTAATGAACAGGTTGTCTCTGGTCGAATCTACTTTCTTGCTACCATTGTAGACCTGCATTATGCAGTACGTGTATGTTGTATACTTATACTGTCGATAATTGTACATTGTATATATACATGCTGAAATAAAGTAATTTTAAGACGATTATATTGATATCTATCTATAACACACACAACACTTCAAAATGAAGTCATTATTATTAGTATAATCTTCCAATTTCATGCTGATTTTCCTTAGAACACACTCCTGTATCAAGCAGGATTGATAAGGGTTTGAGAAGTGGGTGGTTTTGATGTCTGCCATTGGGTGGTTCACAGTTACTATAAAATTTTGAATTTATGAGCGACAGTGACGTTTCTGTATAAGTGGATGGGTGATAGTGGTTCACAGCCACCAGTTTATTTTATCGAGTCTCGGATTATATCTGGCAATTTTACAGGTACCAGGCCTGATGTAACACCTAGAAATTTTACTGTTTAAACCTCGAGTCACTGAAACACATTTATTATGCTCAGGTTATAGATTTTAACCAGAAATGAAGCCTACAAAATTTGGTCGTGTTGAATCAAGGGCGAAGTAGATAACGACTAAAATGTTCGTAGGTGACATATCGTCATGCTGGGACAACATTGTTCTTATCTGGACTGTGCTGATAACAGCAATAGCGCATTATTTCTGATAATGGCAGTCATTTTATTAAATTGTTTTGCTGAATTGAGTATGTTTTCGGGGATCAGAATGGCAAAGGAAGAAATGTGTCAGGGGATCTTATTTATAAGTCTCCTCGATTATGTTTATAGCGCGAAATAAAAAGAAAATAATCAACTAAGATTATTTTATTTACTCCAGTGAACAATAATTGTTAAGACACTTGAGTTTGGACATTTCTGTGAACTTAGGGATGCCACTAGTAATGTCGTAATTGGGTTATTTTGTTTATCGGGTCCGTTAACCTGATGTAATCACGAATTACACAAAACTGGGACAAACATTTCTATAATCAAAGATGTTGTATGCCTCTTATCTATATTTGTATCATTCAAGGCAAGGAAATGTGTATTTTACTTAGGTCAGTGTGTGGCTATGTTAACAAACCCCATAATGAGTGAGTATTATCTAACTTGTATGTTGATGTCCTTTTAATAATGTGATAACTTACTACTGTTAGTGCAGTGGGTTTGTATGGGAGTTGAGGATAGATGTACAGCCCTCTTGAGGTCAGCAGCTTTATCGTGAAGAAACCATAAGTTCATGAAAGTGTCAGGGAAACTTTTGGAGAGTTGTGAACTTGGACTAATGTGCCATAGAAAGTTGTGACGGCACCGAGTGTGAACTCATTCAAAACCAGACTTGACTAACACTGGCGCAAGTTCAGGTTACATTCTTGATCCAGAACAATATGTTAATCAAAGGAAATATATGTAACCAGTGGCGAAGAGGATAAAGTGATTAATGACTTTGCGTAAGTAAAAGCTTTTCTTTATTGTGTAACTTGATTAATTATGTATAATGTTAGTTACTTTGTTTGGCGAAGTTGCTATGTTTACTTTGTGTACGGCGTTACTGTGGTGTAAGATTTCATACTGTGTAAGAAGATATCTTATCTACTGGATTTAAGGACTTGCTTTTAATGGGTATTAAAATTACTTTGTTTGCCGTATGAAAACTCAAACACCCTCACCTTGACCCCGTCATCCCTCACACATACCCTGCCTCTGAAATTTGTAATCCGGACAAACAGAAGATTTTGAAACAAGTTACATCAACTTGTCCCTCACGCGTTCATAAAACATTGAGATAAAGGCGGTATCATTCACTCTATTATCACTTGTTTAATAGATTGCATTAATGTAGTTACGGGAACACTGTAAATGGTAATGTAGCGTTACGAACACTGTAAATGTAATGTAGCGTTGGGAACACTGAAATGGTAATGTAGCGTTAGAGGAACACTGTAGAACACTGTAAATGGTAATGTAGCGATGCAGGAACACTGTAAATGGTAATATGTAGCGTTATGGGAACACTGTAAATGGTAATGTAGCGTTAGAGGAACACTGTAAATGGTAATTTAGTGTTGCAGGAACACTGTAAATGGTAATTTAGTGTAACAGGAACTTGCACTGTAAATGGTAATGTAGCGTTATAGAAGACACTGTAAATGGTAATGTGGCGAAAGACATAAATGAGCAATGTAGCGTTGCGGGGCACTGAAATGGTAATGTAGCGTTATGGGGAACATATAAATGGTAATGTAGCGTTACAGGAACACTAATGGCCGGTAATTTAGTGTTGCAGGAACACTGTAAATGAAACCAATTTAGTGTAACAGGAACACTGTAAATGCTAATTTAGTGTTGCAGGAGCATAAATGGTAATTTAGTGTTGCAGGAACACTGTAAATAATTTAGTGTTACAGGAACACTGTAAATAGTAATTGAGTGTTGCAGGAACACTGTAAATAGTAATTTAGTATTGCAGGAACACTGTAAATAGTAATTTAGTGTTGCAGGAACACTGTAAATATTAATTTGGTGTGCAGGAACACTGTAAATGGTAATTTAGTGTTACAGGAACACTGTAAATGGTAATTTGGTGTTACAGGAACACTGTAAATGGAAATTTAGTATTACAGGAACACTGTAAGTGGTAATTTTAGTATTACAGGAACACTGTAAATGGTAATGTTGTGTCACGGGAACACTGTAAATGAGCAATTTGATGTTGCAAGACACTGTAAATATAAATTTAGTGTTACAGGAACACTGTAAGTGGTAATTTAGTGTTACAGGAAAACTGTAAATGGTAATTTAATTATTACAGGAACACAGTAAATAGTAATTGGGTGTTACAGGAACACTGTAAATGGTAATTTAGTGTTACAGGAACACTATGTAAATGTAATTTGGTGTTGCAGGAACACTGTAAATGGTAATTTAGTGTTACAGGAACACTGTAAATAAACAATTTGGTGTTACAGGAACATTATATATGGTAATTTGAGTGTTACAGGAACACTGTAAATGTTGATTTGCTGTTACAAGAACACAGTAAATGGTAATTTGGTGTTACAGGAACACTATAAATGGTAATTTAGTGTTACAGGAACACTGTAAATGGTAATTTGGTGTTACAGGAATACTATAAATGAAAGCCAATTTAGTGTTACAGTGATCTGTAAATGGCAATTTAGTGTTACAGGAACACCGTAATTGCTGTTACAAGAACACTGTAAATGGTAATTTGGTATTTACAGGAACACTGTAAATAGTAATTTGGTGTTACAGGAATACTATAAATGAAGCCAATTTAGTGTTACAGTAACTTACTGTAAATGGCAATTTAATTACAGGAATACTATAAATGGTAATTTAGTGTTACAGTAACACTGTAAATGCTTAATTTAGTGCTACAGGAACATATAAATGGTAATTTGGTGTTACAGTAACACTGTAAATGGTAATTTAACATTACAAGAACACCTGTAAATGGTAATTTGGTGTGCAAGGAACACTGTAAATAGTAATTTGCTGTTACAAAAAGAACACGATAAAATAGTATTTTTAGTGTTACGAACACAGTAAATGGTAATTTGGTGTTAGGAATACTATAAATGGTAATTTAGTGTTACAGTAACATATATAATGGCAATTTAGTGTACAGGAACACTATAAATAATAATTTGCTGTTACAAGAACACTGTAAATGGTAATTTGCTGTTACAAGAACAATGTAATGGCAATTTTAATTGTTACAGGAACACTATAAATGGTAATTTAGTGTTACAGGAACACTGTAAATAACAATTTGGTGTTACAGGAACACTGTAAATGGCAATTTAATTATTTACAGGAACACACTATAAATGGTAATTTAGTGTTAGAATACTGCCGTGGTAATTTTAACATTACAAGAACATAAGCAAGTAATTTAATTACAGGAACACTGTAAATGGTAATTTCGTGTTAGGAACACTGTAAATAATAATTTAGTGTTACAGTAACACTGTAAATGGCAATTTGGTGTTACAGGAACACTATAAATGGTAATTTAGTGTTACAGGAACACTGTAAATATTAATTTAGTGTTGCAGGAACACTGTAAATGTTAATTTCGTGTTACAGGAACACTGTAAATAGTAGTTTAGTGTCACAGAACACTGTAAATGGTAGTATAGTGTTACAGGAATACTGTAAATGGTATTTAGTTACGAGAACACTGTAAATGTTAATTTCGTGTTACTAGGAACACAGTAAATGGTAATTTGGTGTTACAGGAATACTGTAAATGGTAATTTAGTGTTACAGGAACACTGCTAAATGGTAATTTAGTGTTACAGGAACACTGTAAATGGTAATTTGGTGTTACAAGGAACACTGTAAATGGTAATTTAGTGTTACAGGAACGAGTGTAAATGGTAATTTAGTGTTACAGGAACACTATAAATGGTAATTTCATGTTGCAGGAACACTGTAAATGAAACAGTTTAGTGTTACAGGAACACTGTAAATGGTAATTTAGTGTTACAGGAATACTGTAAATGGTAATTTGATGTTACAGGAACACTGTAAATGGTAATTTGGTGTTGAGGCCTGATGAATCAACAATTTGGTGTTACAGGAACACTGTAAATGATAATTTAGTGTTACAGGAACACTGTAAATCAACAATTTAGTGTTACAGGAACACTGTAAATGGCAATTTCGTGTTAGGAACACTGTAAATATTAGTTTAGTGTTACAGGAACACTGTAAGTAAGTAATTTTAGTGTTGCAGGAATACTGTAAATAGTAATTTAGTGTTACAGGAACACTGTAAATGGTATTTCTGTTACAGGAACACAGTAAATCAGTAATTTACAATTGTTGCAGGGAATACTGTAAATGGTAATTTAGTGTTACAGGAACACTGTAAATAATAATTTCGTGTTACGAAGACACTGTAAATGGTAATTTAGTGTTACAGGAATACTGTAAATGGTAATTTAGTGTTACAGGAACACTGTAAATGGTAATTTCGTGTTAGAGGAACACAGTAAATGGCAATTTGGTGTTACAGGAACACTATAAATGGTAATTTGTTGTTACAGGAATACTGTAAATGGTAATTTAGTGTTACAGGAACACTGTAAATGGTAATTTAGTGTTACAGGAATACTGTAAATGACAATTTAGTGTTACAGGAACACTGTAAATGGTAATTTCGTGTTACAGGAACACAGTAAATAACAATTTGGTGTTACAGGAACACTATAAATGGTAATTTAGTGTTACAGGAATACTGTAAATGGTAATTTAGTGTTACAGGAACACTATAAATGAGCAATTTTGGTGTTACAGGAATACTGTAAATAGTAATTTAGTGTTACAGGAACACTGTAAATGGTAATTTCGTGTTACAGGAGCACTGAAATGTAATTTCAAGTATTTACAGGAACACTGTAAAGAGTAATTTCGTGTTACAGGAATACTGTAAATGGTAATTTAGTGTTACAGGAACACTGTAAATGAAGCTAATTTCGTGTTACAGGAACACTATAAATGGTAATTTGATTATTGCAGGCACTATAAACAAATTCCCCCAATTATTTTAGGAATACTGCAAATGGTAATTTAGTGTTACAGGAACACTGTAAATGTAATTTCGTGTTACAGGAACACTATAAATAAACATTTGGTGTTACGAGGAATATATAAATATTTGATTGCAGAACACTATAACTGGTAATTTAGTGTTACAGGAATACTGTAAATAATAATTGATATTTTAGGAACACTGTAAATGGTAATTTCGTGTTACCAGGAACACTGTAATCAGCTGTTGGTGTTACAGGAACACTGTAAATGGAAATAATTTCGTGTTACAGGGCACTGTAAATGGTAATTTCGTGTTGCAGGAACACTATAATTGGTAATTTGGTGTTACAGGAACACCAGCAAATATTAATTTAGTGTTACAGGAATACTGTAAATGGTAATTTCATTACAGGAACACTGTAAATGTAATTTCTGGAACACTGTAAATGGTAATTTGGTACAGGAATACTGTAAATGGTAATTTAGTGTTGCAGGAACACTGTAAATGGTAATTTTAGTGTTACAGGAATACCATAAATGAAAGTAATTTCGTGTTACTAGGAACACACTGTAAAAATGAAGTAATTTCGTGTTACAGGAACACGGTAAATGGTAATTTGGTGTTACAGGGATACTGTAAATGGTAATTTTAATGTTACAGGAACACTATAAATGGTAATTTAGTGTTACAGGAACACTGTAAATGGTAATTTGGTGTTACAGGAACACACTATAAATGAGAAGTAATTTAGTGTTACAGGAACACTGTAAGTAGTAATTTGGTGTTACAGGAACACTATAAATAGTATTTAGTGTTGCAGGAACACTGTAAATATTAATTTAGTATTTACAGGAACACTATAAATGGTAATTTAGTGTTACAGGAACACTATAAATGTGTTAGTGTTACAGGAATACTGTAAATGGTAATTTAGTGTTACAGGAACACTGTAAATGGTAATTTAGTGTTACAGGAATACTGTAAATGGTAATTTAGTGTTACAGGAACACTGTAAATGGTAATTTGGTGTTACAGGAATACTGTAAATGGTAATTTAGTGTTACAGGAACACTGTAAATAACAATTTGGTGTTACAGGAATACTGTAAATGGTAATTTCGTGTTACAGGAACACTGTAAATGGTAATTTCGTGTTACAGGAACACTGTAAATGGTAATTTGGTGTTACAGGGATACTGTAAATGGTAATTTAATGTTACAGGAACACTGTAAATGGTAATTTCGTGTTACAGGAACACTGTAAATGGTAATTTCATGTTACAGGAACACTATAAATGGTAATTTAGTGTTACAGGAACACTGTAAATGGTAATTTGGTGTTACAGGAACACTATAAATGGTAATTTAGTGTTACAGGAACACTGTAAATGAAAGCAATTTGGTGTTACAGGAACACTATAAATGGTAATTTAGTGTTACAGGAACACTGTAAGTAACAATTTAGTGTTACAGGAACACTATAAATGGTAATTTAGTGTTACAGGAACACTGTAAATGGTAATTTGGTGTTACAGGAACACTATAAATAATAATTTAGTGTTACAGGAACACTGTAAATAGTAATTTGGTGTTACAGGAACACTATAAATGAAACTAATTTCGTGTTACAGGAACTGTAAATGGTAATTTAGTGTTACAGGAACACTGTAAATGGTAATTTCGTGTTACAGGAACACAGTAAATAACAATTGGTGTTAGGAACACTATAAATGGTAATTTAGTGTTACGAGAATACTATGAAATGGTAATTTAGTGTTACAGGAACACTATAAATGGTAATTGTTACAGGAATACTGTAAATGAAGTATTTAGTGTTACGAACACTGTAAATGGTAATTTCATGTTACAGGAGCACTGTAAATGAAGTAATTTCGTGTTACAGGAACACTGTAAAGGTAATTTCGTGTTACAGGAATACTGTAAATGGTAATTTAGTGTTACAGGAACACTGTAAATGGTAATTTCGTGTTACAGGAACACTATAAATGGTAAGGTAGTATTACAGGAACACTATAAATGGTAATTTAGTGTTACGGAATACTGCAAATGGTAATTTGTAGTGTTACAGGAATTACTGTAAATAGTAATTTCGTGTTACAGAACACTATAAATGTAATTTAATTATTACAAGGTACTGTAAATGGTAATTTGGTGTTACAGGAACACTATAACTAACAATTTAGTGTTACAGGAATACTGTAAATGGTAATTTTAGTGTTACAGGGTACTGTAAATGGTAATTTCGTGTTACAGGAACACTGTAAATGGTAATTTGGTGTTACAGGAACACTGTAAATGTTAATTTCGTGTTACAGGAGCACTGTAAATGGTAATTTCGTGTTGCAGGAACACTATAATTAACAATTTGGTGTTACAGGAACACTGTAAATGGTAATTGGTGTTACAGGAATACTGTAAATGGTAATTTCGTGTTAGGAACACTGTAAATGGTAATTTCGTGTTACAGGAACTATGTAATCAACAATTTGGTGTTAGGAATACTGTAAATGGTAATTTAGTGTTACAGGAACACTGTAAATGGTAATTTGGTGTTACAGGAATACCTTATTCAAGTAATTTCATTACAGGAACACTGTAAATGGTAATTTCGTGTTACGGAACACGGTAAATAATCAATTTGGTGTTGAGATACTGTAGTAATGAATTTAATATTGCAGGAACACTATAAATGGTAATTTAGTGTTACAGGAACACTGTAAGTATTATTTGTTGTTGCAGAACACTATAAATGGTATTTAGTGTTGCAGGAGCTGTAAATAAATATTTAGTGTTAGGAACATATAAATGAAAGCAATTTAGTGTTACAGGAACATAGCAAATGGTAATTTAGTGTTACAGGAACACTATAAATATTATTTAGTGTTACAGGAACACTATAAATGGTAATTTAGTGTTACAGGAATACTGTAAATGGTAATTGGTACAGGAACACTGTAAATGGTAATTTAGTGTTACAGGAATACTGTAAATAGTAATTTAGTGTGCAGGAACACTGTAAATGGTAATTTGTTGTTACAGAATGCTATGTAAATAGTAATTTAATTATTTACAGGAACACTGTAAATGGCAATTGGTGTTACAGGAATACTGTAAATGAAAACAATTTCGTGTTACAGGAACACTGTAAATGAAGTAATTTCGTGTTAGGAACACTGTAAATAATTTGACACAGGGATACTGTAAATGGTAATTTTAATGTTACAGGAACACTGTAAATGGTAATTTCGTGTTACAGGAACACTGTAAATGTGTTTTCATGTTACGAACACTATAAATGGTAATTTAGTGTTACAGGAACACTGTAAATGGTAATTTGGTGTTACAGGAACACTATAAATGTTCAATTTAGTGTTAGGAACACTGTAAATAAACAATTTGGTGTACAGGAACACTATAAATAAATCAATTGATGTTACAGGAACACTGTAGAAATGTTAATTAGTGTTACAGGAACACTATAAATAGTAATTTAGTGTTACAGAGACACTGTAAATGGCCAATTTGGTGTTACAGAGACACTATAAATGGTAATTTAGTGTTACAGGAACACTGTAAATGGTAATTTTGGTGTTACAGGAACACTATAAATGTGTTCGTGTTACAGAACTGTAAATGGTAATTTAGTGTTACAGGAACACTGTAAATGTGTAATTTGGTGTTACAGTAACACTGTAAATAGCAATTTGGTGTAACAGGAACACTATAAATGGTAATTTCGTGTTACAGGAACACTATAAATGGTAGTTTGATGTTACAGGAACACTGTAAATCAACAATTTGGTGTTACAGGAACACTGTAAATGGCAATTTGGTGTTACAGGAACACTATAAATAGTAATTAGTGTTACAGTAACACTGTAAATGCTTAATTTCGTGTTACAGGAACACTGTAAATATTAATTTAGTGTTACAGGAACACTATAAATGTAGTGAATTTAGTGTTTAATAACACTGTAAATAACAATTTGGTGTTACAGGAACACTATAAATGGTAATTTAGTGTTACAGTAACACTATAACAATTTCGTGTTACAGGAACACTGTAAATGGTAATTTAGTGTTACAGTAACACTGTAAATGTAATTTAGTGTTACAGGAACACTGTAAATGGCAATTTGGTGTTACAGGAACACTATAAATGGTAATTTAGTGTTACAGTAACACTGTAAATGGCAATTTCGTGTTACAGGAACACTGTAAATGGCAATTTGATTGTTACAGGAACACTATAAATGGTAATTTAGTGTTACAGGAACACTGTAAATAACAATTTAGTGTTACAGGAACACTATAAATGGTAATTTAGTGTTACAGGAACACTGTAAATGGTAATTTGGTGTTACAGGAACACTGTAAATGGCAATTTGGTATTACAGGAACACTATAAATAGTAATTGAATGTGCAGTAACACTGTAAATGCTTATTTCGTGTTAGGAACACTGTAAATGGTAATTTAGTGTTACAGGAACACTATAAATGGTAATTTAGTGTTACAGTAACATAATGCTACAATTTCGTGTTACAAGGAACACTATAAATGGTAATTTAGTTACAGGAACACTGTAAATAGTAATTTAGTGTTACAGGAACACTGTAAATGGTAATTTCGTGTTACAGAACACTGTAAATAATAATTTCGTGTACAGAACACTTAGCAAAAAGGTAATTTCGTGTTACCAGGAACACTGTAAATAGTAATTTCGTGTTACAGGAACACTGTAAATGGTAATTTCGTGTTACGAACTTCATAATCAATAATTTCGTGTTACAGGAACACTGTAAAATGTGTTCGTGTTACAGGAGCACTGTAAATGTTAATTTAGTGTTAGGAGCACTCTAAATGGTAATTTCGTGTTACAGGAACACTGTAAATAGTAATTTCGTGTTACAGGAACACTGTAAATGGTAATTTCGTGTTACAGGAGCACTGTAAATGGTAATTTCGTGTTACAGGAACACGTAAATGGTAATTTAGTGTTACGGGAACACTGTAAATGTAATTTCGTGTTACAGGAACACTGTAAATGGTAATTGCATTACAGGGCACTGTAAATGGTAATTTCGTGTTACAGGAACACTGCTTCTGTGTGAAGGCCAATTTAGTGTTACAGGAGCACTGTAAATGGTAATTTAGTGATACAGGAACACTGTAAATGGTAATTTAGTGTTGCAGGAACACTGTAAATGGCAATTTAGTGTTACAGGAACACTGTAAATGGTAATTTCGTGTTACAGGAACACTGTAAATGTTAATTTAGTGTTACAGGAACACTGTAAATGGTAATTTCGTGTTACCCAGGAACACTGTAAATAGTAATTTTAGTGTTACAGGAACACTGTAAATAGGCTGTGTTACAGGAACACTGTAAATATTATTTAGTGTTACAGGAACACTGTAAATGGTAATTTAGTGTTGCAGGAACGCAAATGTAATTTCGTGTTACAGGAACACTGTAAATGGTAATTTAGTGTTACAGGAGCACTGTAAATGGTAATTTCGTGTTACAGGAACACACTGTAAATGGTAATTTAGTGTTACAGGAACACTGTAAATGGTAATTTAGTGTTACAGGAACACTGTAAATGGTAATTTCGTGTTGGAACACTGTAAATGTAATTTAGTGTTAGGAACATAACAGAAATGAAATAATTTCGTGTTACAGGAACACTGTAAATGGTAATTTAGTGTTACAGGAACACTGTAAATGAAGTAATTTCGTATTTTTAAGACACTGTAAATAATAATTAGTGTTACAGGAACACTGTAAATAGTATTTCGTGTTACAGGAACATATAGTAATAAAATTTCATGTATTTAGGAACACTGTAAATGGTAATTTTCGTGTTACAGGAGACACTGTAAATGTATTTCGTGGTACAGGAACACTGTAAATGGTAATTTCGTGTTGCAGGGGCACTATAAGTAATAATTTCGTGTTAGGAGCACTGTAAATGGTAATTTCGTGTTACCCAGGAGCACTGTAAATGAATGTAATTTCGTGTTACGGAACACTGTAAATGGTAATTTCGTGTTACCGAACATAAATGTTATTTCGTGTTACAGGAACACTGTAAATGGTAATTTCGTGTTTACAAGACACTGTAAATGGTAATTTAGTGTTACAGGAGCTGTAAATGGTAATTTCGTGTTACAGGAACACTGTAAATAATAATTTAGTGTTACAGGAACACTGTAAATAGTATTTAAGTGTTACAGGAACACTGTAAATAACAATTTCGTGTTACAGAACACTGTAAATGGTAATTTAGTATTTGAGAACACTGTAATGTAATTTTCGTGTTATAGGAACACTGTAAATAGTAATTTGGTACAGGAACACTGTAAATAGTAATTTCGTACAGGAACACTGTAGAAAGTAATTTAGTGTTACAGGAACACTGTAAATGGTAATTTCGTGTTACAGGAACACTGTAAATGGTAATTTCGTGTTACAGGAACACTGTAAATGAAAGCAATTTCGTGTTACAGGAACACTGTAAATGTAAATTATTTCGTGTTACAGGAACACTGTAAATGTGTAATTTCGTGTGCAGGAACACTGTAAATGGTAATTTCGTGTTAAAGGCACTGTAAATGGTAATTTCGTGTTACAGGAGCACTGTAAATGGTAATTTCGTGTTACAGGAACACTGTAAATGAATATTCGTGTTACAGGAACACTGTAGAAAAAAGTAATTTCGTGTTACAGGAACACTGTAAATGGTAATTTCGTGTTACGGAACACTGTAAATCAATAATTCGTGTTAGGAACACATGAAATGTTAATTTCATTAGTACAGGAACACTGTAAATGGTAATTTCGTGTTGCGGGAACACTGTAAATGTCAATTTCGTGTTACAGGAGCACTGTAAATGGTAATTTCGTGTTACAGGAGCACTGTAAATGGTAATTTCGTGTTACAGGAACACTGTAAATGATAAAATTTCGTGTTACGAACACTGTAGAAATAATAATTTAGTGTTACAGGAACACTGTAAATGAAAAAGCAATTTCGTGTACAGAACACTGTAAATGTTAATTTAGTGTTACAGGAGCACTGTAAATAATTTCGTGTTAGGAACACTGTAAATGGTAATTTAGTGTTGCAGGAACACTGTAAATGGTAATTTAGTGTTACAGGAACACTGTAAAAATGGTAATTTCGTGTTAGGAACACTGTAAATCAGCCAATTTAATTGTTACAGGAACACTGTAAATGGTAATTTCGTGTTAGGAACACTGTAAATGTCAATTTGGTATTACAGGAACACTGAAATGGTAATTTCGTGTTACAGGAACACTGTAAATCAATAATTTAGTGTTACAGGAACACTGTAAATGGTAATTTGAACATTAATTCTGGCCGGTATAACTTGGGTCTTTTTATCACAAAAGAAAGATTAGTGGAAACATTGGGACTGTGACTTGGCATGTTAACCATTTCGTTATCTGTGATCACATGAGTTTTCACGTTCTGTCTTATATGACAGTGTGTGTGGGGGAGGAGGGGGGGCACAGCTCATCAGATCGCTGGGGTCGCTTGGGCCTTTGCAATAGTCACAAGTAATTTTTCTTGAACAGGTTGTAGGAATACTGGGAGGGGTCATGTGAAATTTGATTAGGTCAATGGATTTACCTTAGGTATTACAGTGATGACCAACTGATTGCTTTAAACAAATTCTCGAGGTAGGCTGCTCCTTGTTGTCTACTGTAGGCGTATGTTTTTTTTCAGATTTCTTGTAGATTTATTTGTAAAGGAATTTCTTCGGTTCAGACTTATTAATGTACTGTGTGAGGAAGCAGTGTTTCTGTAAAACCGCTCAGAATTGGTCACTATAATTGTATTTGCTGTATATCTCTTATTGTATGGGTAATTTTTCGGTATGTGGTAATTAGATTTCAAGTATTTCTGACATTCAGTCTGCCAAAGAAGCTACTGTGTAAAGACGCAAATAAAATGGTTCTGTGGGATATTTCAGAGTAGCTTATTGTCTGGATGACATTTTCAATTATACGTTAAATACTAAGAATTTTTTTTTTAGGTTCTGAATGTTAAGTGAGTTACTTTGTACTGTGGGAAGAGGAAACCGACGTGTCTGTAATGTTTTTTAAATTAGTGTAACCTATATTTTTATATTGGTCACTCATATGTGAGTAACTATGCACATACAGGCATCACAATTACATACCGATATATAAAACTAAAATTTTTCATATTATAAAATTTTAGACAGGCTATAAAAAAGTGATAATTACAATAATGGTCATCCAACGACGCTGAATAATATATACAAGTATACAAACACAAGGCGGGGTTGAGTTAACTTACATCCGAATACATACAGTACAATGTATGTGTATTAAAGTAAACATTAACTTTCCCTAAGTTGGGCTGATATTGATGACGCTTCATGGCGTATATAACGAAGTACATATAGTCTGTAAGAGAAATACTTGAAATGTACAGAAAAAGAAATTTGACATATTTTGGTCATATAATTAGAGAGAGGAGATAATAACAGAAATATTAATGGACAAAGTTGAAGGTAGGAGGGCCAGGGGAAGGCAGAGACTGAGTCCCAGAGATACAAAACCTTGGAGGATTGGTAAGAACAGCCCGAGAACATTTAGGGTCGCCAACCCTCAGATATGAGAACGGTTATCTGATTGATGGATTGATTCCGAAGATTCTAAATGTTTTTGTTTTTTGTTTTTGTGCTTATGAACAAGCGTTAGTAACATACTTTTTTTTAACCAAATGGTCAAGTTGACAAGTCAGCAGTAGGAATAGACTATGGAAAGTTTTGACATCCTCCTTTCGGATGAATGTCACTGGTATTTCCCACAGAAAATGATAGGTGTCCTACATAGGCCAGAGGTCTCTAGCCGAGTGACAGGCACGTTAATTTATAACATGTGATCTTGACGGTACAGTAACCGATGTGAGTGAAAATTCCTTTTACCTTTTCCCTTCCTATAGCGATTCTTCAATCCCTCGATGTGTCTGATCCGTATTTTTTAATATTGCCTATATTTTTTTCTTGTTGAATGTAAGAACAGTAAGGTGGAGCAAATCCCTGAAAGTGAGTTATATATTTTTTTAGTTAATGTGTTTTCTCTGGTAAATGTTCCATACATTGTGTTCAAGCCTTCGTATATGTATACTTCAGTAGTTTGTAATCAGACGAGCGGGGTCTAGTGGCTTCACAAAATGAATGCAAAGCTTTATTTTACTTCAGTTCATCTTGACTTGCCCAGTACTATTTATTTAGTTTGTCTCAACGGAACACACGGGGTAAGGTAACGTATACAATATATAATGTAAAAGTTGCTGTGTCTCCCATAAATGTAATCTGTAGACGTACCTAAGATTGCACGTGTAAGTAATGTAAGAGTAAGCAATTTGTTAAGTACCGTCGCCGCTACACAACTTCGCTCGTATTGACGCGTGACTCAAACGAACACGGGTCATCTGTTAAGAGTAACAAGCAGTTCGTTAATGCGTGTTAATATATCTCTAGTTAGGTATTTTAAGAAGTGGCTCTAGTAAGTAGGAAGTTCCACTGAGGGTTTTAGGATGTTAACGCTGGTTACGAGGACAAGACGGGAAAACAATACTCCAGAGTCTAGACGGGGAAGCACCGCACTCTTGAAGATTGTGACGAGCGACAGATCATCCAGATATCTAAACGACCTTCTTGTAAGACCTACTAGTTTCGTTTCATTGCCTGATTCACCTTCATCTCAGTGTCCCGAGAATTTAAGTTCCTTGTCAACATACACACGTAGGTCATTTTCACATTCTGTTTCAGTTAATGTAGTTTCTTCGTCCTATTGGGACATGTGATACGCTTCCTTACTGTTGGTGCGACCCAGGTGCACCCTCTTACACTTCATGGCATTGAATCTTAGCAAGACTGGGAGAGGGTGGGTCTGGCAGGTACAGGGAGAGGGTGGGTGTGGCAGGTAAAAGGAGAGGGTGGGTCTGGTAGGTAAAGGAGGTGGGTGTGGCAGGTAAAAGGAGAGGGTGGGTCTGGCAGGTAGGGAGAGGTGGGTCTGGCAGGTAGAAGGAGAGGGTGGGTCTGGCAGGTAGATGGAGAGGTGGTCTGGCAGGTAGAAGGAGAGGGTGGGTCTGGCAGGTAGATGGAGAGGGGTCTGGGAGTGGGGAGAGGGTGGGTCTGGCAGGTAGAAGGAGGGGTGGGTCTGGCAGGTAGGGAGAGGGTGGGTCTGGCAGGTAGATGGAGAGAGGGAGGGTCTGGTAGGTAAAGGGGAGAGTGGGTCTGGCAGGTAAATGGAGAGGTGGGTCTGCAGGTAGAAGGAGAGGGTGGGTCTGTGAGTGGGGTGGGTCTGGCAGGTAGAAAAGGGTGGGTCTGGCAGGTGAAGGAGAGGTGGGTCTGGGTAGAAGAGAAGTGGGTCTGGCAGGTAGAAGGAAGGGTGGGTCTGCAGGTAGATGGAAGGGAGGGTCTGGCAGGTAGAAGGAGAGGTTGGGGAGGGAGGTGAGAAAGAGAGGGTGGGTCTGGCAGGTAGATGGAGAGGGTGGGTCTGCAGGTAGAAGGAGAGAGGTGGTCTGGCAGGTGAAGGAGAGGGTGGGGTCTGGCAGGTAGAAAGATAGGGTGGGTCTGGCAGGTGAAGGAGGAGAGTTGGGTCTGGCAGGTAGAGAGGAGAGGGTGGGTCTGGCAGGTGAGAGGAATTGGGTCTGGCAGGTAGAAGGAGGGTGGGTCTGGCAGGTAGAAGGATAGAGTGGGTCTTGCAGGTAGAAGGAGAGGTGGGTTTGGTAGGTGAAAGGATGAGGGTGGGTCTGGCAGGTAGAAGGAGAGGTTGGGTCTGTAGGTGGGGAGAGAGTTGGGTCTGGCAGGTAGAAGGAAAGGTGGGTCTGGTGAAAGGAGAGGGTGGGTCTGGCAGGTAGAAGGATGGGGTCTTGCAGGTAGAAGGAGGGTGGGTCTGGCAGGTAGAAGGAGAGGGTGGGTCTGCAGGTAGAAGGAGAGGGTTGGGTCTGGCAGGTAGAAGGAGAGGGTGGGTCTGGCAGGTAGAGGATAGGGTGGGTCTTGCAGGTAGAAGGAGAGGTGGGTTTGGTAGGTAGAAGATAGAGATTGGGTCTGGCAGGTAGAAGGAGAGGTGGGTCTGGCAGGTAGAAGGATAGGGTGGGTCTGGCAGGTAGAAGGAAAGGGGGGTCTGGGAGTAGAAGGAGAGATGTCTGGCAGGGAAGGATAGGGTGGGTCTTGCAGGTGGGAGAGGTGGGTCTGGCAGGTAGAAGGAGAGTTGGGTCTTGCAGGTAGAAGGAGAGGTGGGTCTGGCAGGAGAAAGGTGGGTCTTGCAGGTAGAAGGAGAGAGTGGGTCTGGCAGGTAGAAGGAGAGGTGGGTCTGAGGTGAAAGGGAGGATGGTCTGGCAGGTAAGATTGGGTCTGCAGGTAGAAGGAGAGTGGGTTTGGTGCAGAAAGGGATAGGGTGGGTCTCAGGTAGAGAGGGGTGGTTAGGTAGGGAGGGTGGGTCTGGCAGGTAGAGGAAAGGGGGGTCTGGCAGGAGAGAGGGTGGGTCTGGCGGTAGAAGGATAGGGTTTGCAGGTAGAAGGAGGGGTGGGTCTGGCAGGTAGAAGGAGAGGGTTGGGTCTTGCAGGTAGAAGGAGGGGGTGGGTCTGGCAGGTAGAAGGAAGATGGGTCTGGGTAGAAGGAGAGGGTGGGGTCTGGCAGGTAGAGAATGGTCTGGCAGGTGAAGGAGAGGTGGGTCTGGGTAGAGAGAGAGTAGGTCTGGCAGGTAGAAGGATAGGTGGGTCTTCAGGTAGAAGAGTGGGTTGTGGTAGAGGATAGGGTGGGTCTGGCAGTAGAAGGAGAGGTTGGGTCTGGTAGGTAGAGGGAGAGGGTGGGTCTGGCAGTGAGAGATGGGTCTGGCAGGTAGGAGAGGGTGGGTCTGGCAGTGAAAGGAGAGGTGGTCTGGGTAGAAGGAGGGTGGTGAGTGGGGAGGGTGGCTGGTAGGTAGAGGGAGAGTTGTCTGGCAGGTAGAAGGAGAGAGTGGGTCTGGCAGGTAGAAGGAGAGGATTGGCAGGTAAAGGAAGGTGGGTCTGGCAGGTAGAAGAGAGGTGGGTCTGGCAGGTAGGAAGGGATAGGTGGGTCTGGCAGGTGGGGAAGGGTCTGGAGGGAGGGGTGGGTCTGGTAGGTAGAGAGAGATGGGTCTGGCAGGTAGAGGAGAGAGATGTGGAGTGGGAGGAGGGGAAGTGGGTCTGGCAGGTGGGGGATGGGTGGGTCTGGCAGGAGAGAGGGGGTGGGTGGGGGGAGAGTCTGGCAAGCGAAGGAGAAAGTGGTTCTGGCAGGTAGAAGGAGAGGGTGGGTCTGGCAGGTGAGGATAGGGTGGGTCTGGCAGGTAGAAGGAGAGGGGGGTCTGGTAGGTGAGGAGAGGTGGTCTGGCAAGTAGAAGGAGAGGGTAGTAGAAGGAGAGGTGGGTCTGGCAGGTAGAAGAGAGGGTGGGTCTGGCAGGTAGAAGGAATGGGTCTGCAGGTAAGAAGGTGGGTCTGGCAGGTAGAGGAGATGGGTCTTGGAGGAGGAGAGAGAGTGTCTGTGAGGTAGAAGGAGAAGATGGGTCTGGGTAGAAGGAGAGGTGGGTCTGGCAGGTAGAAGGAGAGTGGGTTCTGGCAGGTAGGGTTGGGGGAGGAAGGAGAGTGGGTCTGGCAGGTAGAAAGAGGGTGGGTCTGGCAGGTAGAAGGGAGAGGGTGGAGTCTGGCAGGTAGAAGAAGGATAGGGGTCTGGCAGTAGAAGGAGGGGGGTGGGAGAGAGGTGGTCTGAGGAAGGAAGGGTGGGTCTAGCAGGTAGAAAGGGAGAGAGGGTGGGTCTGCAGGTAGAAGGAGAAGGGTGGGTCTGGAAGAGGATAGGAGTGGGTCTGGCAGGTAGAAGGAGAAGGTGGGGTCTGGCAGGTAGATGGAAAGAGTGTGGTCTGGCAGTAGAAGGAGAGAGTGTCTGCAGAGAGGATAAGTGGTCTGGCAGGTAGAAAAGGGTGTCTGGGGTAGAGGGAAGGTCTGGCAGGTAGAGGGAGGGTGGGTCTGGCAGTGAGAGGGAGAGGTGGGTCTGGCAGAGTAGAAGGAGAGGTGGGTCTGGCAGGTAGAAGGAGAGGGTGGGTCTGGCAGGTAGAAAGGTGGGTCTGGCAGGTAGAGAAGGAGAGAGGGTGGGTCTGGCAGGTAGGGGGGAGAGTATTCTGGCAGGTAGAAGGAGAGTGTGTCTGGAGTAGAAGAGAGGTGGGTCTGGCATGGGGAAGGTGGGTCTGGCAGGTAGAAGGAGAGGGGAGGGTCTGGCAGGGAAGGAGAGGTGGGTCTGGCACTGATGGAGGTGATTCTGGCAGGTAGAAGGAGAAGTGGGTCTGGCAGGTAGAGGGATAGGGTGGGTCTGGCAGGTAGAAGAGGGTCTGGTGGGTAGAGGAGAGGTGGGTCTGGCAGGTGAGGAGGGGTCTGGGTAGGGGGAGGGTGGGTCTGGCAGGTAGAAGGAGAGGGGGGTCTGGCAGGTAGAAGGAGGGTCTGGAGTAGGGAGGTGTCTGCAGGTAGAGGGGTGGGGGGTGGGTGGAAAGGGAGAGTGGGTCTGGCAGGAGTAGAAGGGAGGTGGGTCTGGCAGGTAGGGAGAGGTGGGTCTGGCAGGTAGGGAAGGAGGTGAGGTCTGGCAGGTAGAGAGGAGAGATGGGTCTGGCAGGTAGAAGGAGAGAGGTGGGTCTGGCAGGTAGAAGGAGAGGGTGGGTCTGGGGTAGAAGGAGAGGTGGTCTGGCAGGTAGAAGAGATGGATGGGTCTTCAGGTAGAAGGGAGGTCTGGTAGGTAGGGAGAGGGTGGTCTGCAGGTAGGAGAGAGGTGGGTCTGGCAGGTAGAAGGAGAAGGTGGGTCTGGCAGGTAGAAGAGGAGAGAGGGTGGGTCTGGCACGTAGATGGAGAGGTGATTCTGGCAGAGTAGAGAGGGTGGGTCTGGCAGGGAGAAGGAGAGGTGGGTCTGGCACATAGATGGAAGGAGTGGTTCTGGCAGAGTGGGAAGGAAGGTGGGTCTGGCAGGTAGAGGGATAGGGTGGGTCTGGCAGGTAGAAGGAGAGGGTGGGTCTGGCACGTAGATGGAAAGGTGATTCTGTCAAGTAGAAGTGGGTCTGGCAGGTAGAGGATAGGGTGGGTCTGGCAGGTAGAAGGAGAGGGTGGGTCTGGCACGTAGATGGAGAGGGTGATTCTGGCAAGTAGAAGGAGAGGGTGGGTCTGGCAGGTAGAGGGATAGGGTGGGTCTGGCAGGTAGAAGAGGAGTGGGTCTGGCACGTAGATGGAGAGGTGGTCTGTCAGTAGAGAAGGAGAGGAGTGGGTCTGGCAGGTAAGAAGGAGAGGTGGGTCTGGCACGTAGATGGAGAAGAGTGGTCTGGCAGAGTAGAAAGGAGAGGTGGGTCTGAGGTAGAGGGATAGGGTGGGTCTGGCAGGTAGAGAAGAGGTGGGTCTGGCAATGGAATGGAGAGGTGGATCTGTCAGAGAAGGAAAGAGTGGGTCTGGCAGGTAGAGGATAGGGTGGGTCTGGCAGGTAGAAGGGAGAGGTGGGTCTGGTAGGTAGAGGAGAGGGTGGGTCTGGCAGGTAGAAAGGGAGGGTGGGTCTGGCAGGTGGGGAGGGGTGGGTCTGGCAGTGGAGGAGAGAGAGGTGGGTCTGGCAGGTAGAGAAGGAGAGGGTGGGTCTGGCAGGTAGGGGGAGAGGGTGATTCTGGCAGGTAGAAGGAGAGAGTGGGTCTGGCAGGTAGAAGGAGAGGGGTGGGTCTGGCAGGTAGAAGGAGAGGGAGGGTCTGGCAAGTAGAAGGAGAGGGTGGGTCTGGCACGTAGATGGAGAGGGTGATTCTGCAAGTAGAAGGAGAGAGTGGGTCTGGCAGGTAGAGGGGATAGGGTGGGTCTGGCAGGTAGAAGAAGAGGGTGGGTCTGGTAGGTAGAGGGAGAGGGTGGGTCTGGCAGGTAGAAGGGGAGGGTGGTCTGGCAGGTAGGGGGAGGGGTGGGTCTGGCAGGTAGAAGGAGAGGGTGGGTCTGGCAGGTAGAAGGAGAGGGTGGGTCTGGCAGGTAGAAGGAGACGGGGGTTGGTAGGTAGAAGGGAGGGTGGGTCTGCAGGTAGAAGGGGAGGTGGGTCTGGTAGGGGAGGGGGTGGGTCTGGCAGGTAGAAGGAGGGTGGGTCTGGCAGGTAGAAGGAGAGGTGGGTCTGGCAGGTAGAAGGAGAGGGTGGGTCTGGCAGGTAGAAGGAGAGGGTGGGTCTGGCAGGTAGAAGGAGGGGTTACAGCAAGGCAATGTTGAAGGACGAACTTTATCGTAGTGGAAATTGTAACCCTGGAACAATTTCAGAGTGTTGTGGTGGAACCAGTACAATACATGCCCATTATATGCCACAGGCGTAACAGAGACGTTCAGTGGCGAAGAAGTAAAATGGGGCGCTGGTGGTAGAGCGGTACCGCTCTGCTCGCGCAAGCAAGATGTCACGTGTTCGATCCGGCCGGCGGAAGTCATGGACACTCTTCCTGGTCCCTGTTCACCTAGCAGCAAAGTGTACCTGCTGAAATCGAAAGTTGCGATTTCGTATTCAGAGAAGTTGGAGTCTTCAACTTGCTTAGACAACCATTGAGTCTTCAGGCTTCTACGCCCTTGATTCTTCAGGCTTCCGCCCCTTAACTCATGAGACATAAGGCAAACATGATCTTCTCATGCTTCCCTGTTGGGCGCTGTAAACGCTTCTGCGCTTCACTCACAATGATGCAGGGAGGAGGGTGCCCAATAAAAAAAAAAAGAGGTAAAATTAAAACTTGTGCACCGAGGCAGTGCGGAAACAACAATGGTAAACAGTAAGGCAACTTGACCAAGGACAACCGACAAAGCTGTGGCGACGATGATAAAGTAAGGATGATTACAGATTCAGTTTTATAAAATAGGCCTATTGACAATGTGTTTAGTAACAACACTGTTATTCTAATCTCATCAAACAATGCGTTAGGGTGCCAACCCGGGGATAATTAAAGGCTGCGTCCATAGTCCATTTATTGGCGAAGGTGACAAGAGGGGTGGAGAGACGTCCTCACAGCGAGGAGTCTCAGCCGGTGTAGCAATTAAAAGTCAGCCTTAGATGATGGACATGCATTCCTATGACACGTACGTGCATACACGTTTGGTATTGCTTAAATTATATTATTGTAATACAGTTTAGTGAGTGTTACCTGAGGGTCAGGATGTTGTGTGGATGATATTATATTAATACAGATTAGTGAGTGTTAATTTTAAAGAGACAAAAGCGCCCGAAAGTTATAAACATTTAGATCTCCCTATGCTGAGCATTTTGAACCCCATACATACCAGGCTGGAAGGAAGGTGTGGGTGTGCTTATTTATGATGTAGGGGCTAAGTGTAGGATTGATTTTCCACCGGTCTGCATGAATGTTTTGAAACTGAAACGTGATTCTGAATCGTTTTTTTTATCAAGGATTTAAAAATAAACTTTTTTGCTCTAGCTCGTCACACTTTTAAATAATAAGACAAGATGATATAACTCATACATATACAAATACAACATACAAATATGACAAGATAATACAAATAAGACAGTTCACTAGGCATCAAAGTTAACTAATACCTCTGTACTCAAGATGGGAATGTAAGAAATGCACTTTTACACTCATATTGCAACCCATGTTTTTAAAGTTATTCAACATACCTTCAACAATGTTTTGATAGTTTAGATCTTTTTTATTGCCTAAAAAACTATGCACAACATTTTTGAAACTATTCCATACTTCTTCCTCACACTGGTTCATCGATTCTTCATATTGGTGTTCCAACATTAAATTTCGTGTTGGAGGCCACGAAAATGCCAGCTTTGATTTTTTCATATGTAACTGATGGAAATTCCCTTATCTAAGGCTTTTACAAATTGTTTCATTAACCTAATTTAAGATGCAGAGAGGCAGCAGCACTTTTAGTGTCAATCAATGGTTCTTAGAATATTTGAACCGGCACAAGAGCCTGTCTAGGTGGCCAGTGTTTTGTCCCAATGTTCACGTCTTGCTCTGCTGTCCCTCCTCACAAAAAACATGGTATTTTCGTGTATCCACCTGTTGACCGACAATAAACATTGACTTTGAAATCTCCACAAACCAACCAACCATGATCTTTATAATGAACTTTCTGAAGTATCTGCAACTTTTCAAAAGTTTCCCAAAGATGAACAGAGTGAGCCACAGGAATTAATGAAAATAAATTTCCATTACGAAGTAAAACTCCATTGAGACTTGTTTTTCAAAATCGATGAACAACCTCCATCTGAAGGTATAGGTAATGCTAAAATAGTCACTTAAAGCAGACACATTACTGCAATAAACAAGGACCCTTCCTCTGAAAAAATTGAACTAGTTCTTGTTCACGTTGCCACCATGCAAAAAATATGTCCTTGGTCAACAATTCTTTGATTTCACACCTGATCCAAAAGTTCAACAGACTCTTGGTAAATTAAAATCCAACCAGATGGATAAGTTCACTCTGGAAACACCTCGGTAATCACGAATATCTTCAGGTTGATAAACATTACTTCCGTTACCTGACGATGAATCATGGTCAGATTCTGATGACACGGACTGCAACATCTGGCGGAATGGGGCCTGGAACCTCAGGACCATGTGGCACTGGTTCTCGGCAGATGGAATTTTGGGATAAATGATTCCTTGTTTTTTTTTGTTTGCATTGTATCCTTCTATCTTCACAGAGCAAAAATAACAGTCATCACCATGATTTTAGGCTCTCGCAATACCATAAGGTTCCAAATGGCATAATTTTTCACCATATTTCATAAACCTTCAACACACGTGTGGACATACTTCATGTGGCGCCCTTTTTTTACACGGAGATTAGCCCACCTGGCACAGGTCACTGACCCACATCTGGGCCTGGGGGCGAAATGTAATAATAATAATAATAATAATAATAATAATAATAATAATAATAATAATAATAATAATAATAATAATAATAATAATAATAATAATTAAGAAATACAAAAATTAAAAAAGATCAAAAGTGAGAAACAATATATGTATGTAGTGTTGTCAATAGTCAGAGAAACAATTGAAACAATTGCGTGTAAATGAGGCAGAAAGTCAGATCAGCAACCTGAGACTTGGTCACAATTTTCGTGATGTCATATGGCAGCAGGGTCTACCATTAGACAACACATTATGCTTCCAAAATCTTCCCAAGGCGATAGTACCTCCCTGTTTAGTAGCTGCCTAATACCTACTACTTACTGTTATCTAAATCACGCATTTTTCACGGATGCGATTATTTCTTGTCGTTGCTTATGCACAACAAAGCCCAGACATATGTAGCAGAATACGTTTTGATTGTTCAAACGTCCACAAGGAGACATATTTACAACCGGAATAATATCTTAGCATGGCAAAACAAGGAGATTTACCATTACATCCACAAGGAAAGGAAACAACTTGATTAGGTAATTCAATAAAATATTCTTCTCACGACTTGTAATAAGAGCCCTATACACAGCACCACTTAGTATATTTTTCCTTTTCATAATGATCTCTCACCATATAGCTTTATCATACAAATGACCATTAGAAAAATTTACATTGTCTACAAGAGAAATAAGAGAATTCCTCACTAATATAACCACACCTCTACCAGGTTCATTCTGCACATCATCGAATTTGCTACTTAGTTTTCACAAAAAAAAAAAATTATGGACTATTATGTTTAAAAGCAAATTAAATGTTAAATGTTAAAAACAAAATTAATTAATTGTATTATTCAGTGTTATCGCCATGCACAAATTGTGCTCGCCGGCCACATGTTAGGTGAAGAAACTGTTTACAACTCAGAATAGCTTACTAAGCAAGATGTAGCTGGTAGCAGCTGTGTGACTGCCTGAGGGACAGACTATCGCCCTCTACTGTAAAGGCAACTTCTTGATTCTCGTCAGCCAACATCTTCCTGCAGGACATTATATTTGTTCTCGTTGGTCTAATCCTAGACCCCAAAACGTGAGTGTGATTGTGAACTGTTGAATCCTCTGAGAACTCTTAATAACTTTAATAAGTGTAATTATGTACTGTATATTGATCGTATTATTCAAACTGTGTCCTGATGTACCAGTAGTTGTTATATGTGAATTGTATTCAACAGGTTTTGACCGAATTATACTCATCGCGTCAACGACAAGGGTCTTATTGTCCTGCACAAACCAAAATCACTCCTATGAGCGATTACAGTCAAAACGTTGGTCCTACAGTCTGTCGATACAGTCTACTGAGAACTGGCAAGTGACTCATTGTCGACTGACCTTCAGCAGAGCCTTCCTTCCGGCACCCGACACACCCGACAGCTACGCAGCAGGAGAGTGGGGACGCCTTTGTGTGAATTTGTGAATCATCGACTAAAGTGTGATGCCAAAAATATAATAATAGTTAACCCCAGCGAAAAGGAGGTTGTGAGATGAGTGTGTGTATAGCACTCGTATGTGTATGTAGAGAAGCGTGACGCCTCTGTAGGTGGGTCCAGTGTCAGAAAGGACTGGTCTCGGTGCCAAAATTGTTCGTATGGGAGTGCGGGAGTGTTATTGTTCATTCCGGACAGGCACGCCGACTGCCGCAAGGACCGTGTGTCAGAAAAGAGTGGACTTAATATTCGTGCGAACTTGCGGGAGAGATAGTGATCAAAGCGTACAGCCAGACTAGATCGCCAAGTTTAAGAAGGCTGGTGTGTGTGTGTGTGCAAATAAGAAATAAGAACGAGTGTAGTGCGCTTTCTGTTAGGAAATATAGGGTTGCGACAGCCAGGTAACGTTGTGTAAGTAAGTAAGGGCGCCGCAGAGTGTTTGTGACATCAGTTGTATAATGAGTCCCTACATTGATTGTGGGGTCTCTGTGGTCGTCTTAAGTGTGACGTCACTCGTGCGTATAGCACTGTTTGTGTGAAGTCACTCATGCGTATGGCACTGTTTGTGTGATGTCATTCGTGTGTATGGCACTGTGTGTGACGTCACTCGTGCGTATGGCACGCGTGAGTGTCACTCGTGTGTATGGCACTGTTTGCGTGACGTCACTTGTGCGTATGGTGCTGTTTGTGTGACGTCACTCGTGCGTATGGCACTGTGTGTGACGTCACTCGTGCGTATGGCACTGTGTGACGTCACCCGTGCGTATGGCACTGTGACGTCAATCGTGAGTATGGCACGCGTCATTGTGACATCTTCAATTGTGTGATATCAGCGATCGTGGGACGTCACCATGAGTAGTAGCTGATACTAAGCGTTACTGCGAACAGTTATCGATCAAGACAGATCACGCTCGCTGTTCTGGCAGTCATGGACACGGAAGGGAATGAGTCAAAAATGAGACGCTGTCGTGTCACACCCACCCCGCCAAGGCAGCCTGAGATAAACCTGTCTCCTGAGATGAGAAGGAACCACCAGAAGGAGGGATTGAGGGGCAATTATGTGAGCAATACCAACAGACACAGCAGATGTTCGCTCACTTGACAGCAATGGTGCAGAACGTCACCGAAGGTATGAATCGACTACAAAGTAAGGGCAGCACAGAACTAATTGATAGCAAAGCCAACCTCCAGAAGGAGGACCTCAAAAGAATAACTCAGGAACCCATAGCCACCGAGACACCAGCTGATGCAGCATCATACTTCACAGACGGCTCGGTGGACCCAAAATATCATAGATCCGGAGCGGCCTTCTACAGTACACTCAAGTCAGACCCCCCTATGGAGACTTTCTAATGACTGCTCCACCCTACAAACAGAGTTGGTAGCAATCTCAAAGGCCCAAACAAACCACATTAACCACCTTCTCCGGGTCATCACACGATACCCACCACCCAGATGGCTTAGGAAGTATCCTCCTCCAGCAAGTGCGGACCCCAGTTCAGGGGGCGCGCCACTCCAAAACTTCACCACATCCAAGAGTGGGGGTTGGTGGTAAGCGTTCACTGACCGAGGGTCCGCTTACACTTGCAAACCTGCAGTATCCTTTCATATCTGCAGGTAGGACAACCTCCATCCCCAATCCCAAATCCGGCCTGACTGCTCCAATAGCTCTAGCATGAACCACCAAACGGGCAGCCTACAGGTCCAATAATCTCAACAACAACGACAACAGAAGATCGCGTAAAGGTGTTATCACTACCAGAGACACGACCTTCCTCAA
>NW_024750582.1:0-18221 GCF_018991925.1 Homarus americanus
CTTGTTTGTGCTGAGGATGACTCTCCAACCGTTTGCATCCAGACCTGAAGGGCCAGCTCCTCCTCGAGTCTTCAGTGCCTTTTTCCACACCATCTCTCCTGTTATTTTCTCGAACAGGACAACATTTGGTGGGATATAGTCACCCTGGAACCTGATGCCTTCATCTTCACTTGCAGGGGGATGTTTCTCTTTCAATAGTTTTAATGTCGCCCTGTTTATTGGCATCACTCCACCGGAGGATTCATGTGTTAGAGATCTTACCGCGAGAGACACTTTTCCCACACGCATTTTGTTTCCAAATTTTCTTGCCACGTCATCGGTGTTTTGCTTTCCGTCACCCGTAGATTTTAGTCTCTCCTGCAGTGTTCTTGCTTCACATAGGAGATCATCTAGGGCCCCAGTCCGCCACATTGTCGATCTTCTCTTCATTGCTGCCACATTTTCTTTGTGCTTAGCCTTTGTGTGTGTCCTCTGACAAAATAGATGTGGTATTATTGCCAGTATTTGAAGAGCTAGGGGGGCGAGGAAGCGGTCCTGAGTGTAATCAGTCATGAAGAAAGTCATCTCCTGAATCATTTCTTTGGTGGCCGCACACTTGGGTGGTTCAAATAAGTTAGCGGGCGACCACTTGACAATTTCTGAGTAGGTTTCTTTGACCCATACGCCTGCATTTTCCATCGACATGCCTTTCCACTGAGGCGGCAGTCTCTCATTCTCCTCCTGGACACCTGCTACTGAGGGAGCAGCATTTATTAGTACTACATTTTCGGGTTGAGTAGACTCACTGCTATCATTTGGGATATCATCGGGTGGTTGGGTCCCGGCGATATCCACTGTGGCCGCCTGTGTCGGCTCCCTGCCACGTGGGTTCCGACACTGGTCTAGCTTCCTGCAACCCACACATGATCGATTGTTTCTCGCACAAAAACAATTTGTGCAGTTTTGGTTCGGGCTAGCACAGACGCAGCAAAGACTATTGCCAGGCATAGTGACCAGCAACTTGGGCGACAGATATTTCCGCCTCCGACCTCTGCTATTGGGCCCATATGGACGAAGGAACTAGATCTTATGCGTATGAGACACAGGGGTGACAGCCTGGCCTTCGGTGTCCGAGTAGTAAGGGCATACGCGCGCGTGTGGTTGTGTCGGGCACCCCCCATGTGGGCGATAATCCACACATGAGAATAATCCACTGGGAGCAAGAATTGTCACACCTAACACTTGATTATGTCACTTTGGTAGAGATAGCCACCATTTCTATGGTCTCGCTGATGTAACATTAGTTATATATACTCACTGGGTCAGCCGACACTACATGGAGTGGCCGTTACTTGAGGCACTTGGCCCCATAGGGGCGAGAGTCGCGATGCCACCCTTGCTAGGGTAGGCCTATCGACACACTGGCACTGACACTTGGCAACTCCAGCCACCCACCATTCAAACACTCACAGGCTTACTTGAAGATCGCCGGTGAACACGAGCAATATTTGCGTTTAATGTCGTAAGGAATGAGAAGAGCCGTCGGCGATGATGCTCAAGGTGACATCAAACGTTCATCGACACACTGTGAAATTCTCGCTCCCACAAACTGAGTATATCCCCACCAATAACACTTTAAATCAGGGAAGGCACCCCAACACACCCACGCCGCCCGGACCCCCTACTACTACTACTACTACTACTACTACTACTACTTTTTTTGTTTTTGTTTTTTTATTAATTGGCCTCCAGCCTCCCCCAATAGCCACACCTTCGCCACCATTTATTTACCTTAATATTAAATATCCTAATACATAAGAAACTATCCTATCTGTGTTAAATTAATTGAGCCGCAGATCTATGCGGCATTCAGTGACTGTAGCCTCATAGTCGATATCTGCAGCAGTTGTCGGAGTAGGGGCAGAAGCTCTCGTTCCCCTGAGGCAGAGCAAAGCCTACCGAAGGAGAGAGAAGGACAGTCGACATCTCATCCAGGCTGTGACATAACTTCTGGGCTGCTGCTTCTGTTCGGAGATCAGCTCCGCGAGTCTGGCGTAGAAACATCTTGCACTTGGGCCCATCCCACCAGAGGTTGTGAACACTAGAGGAGTGAAGCTGCCTTGATCAACACTTTGAATTCTCTCCCCATATGCCCTTCTCTTGTCGTTCTCGTTCCTCCTATGCGCAGCATCGAGAGCTAGGTTACGGTGACAAACGGCCATGGGATCAAAAATCCTGATGTCGAAGAAAGCTCGCTGTCCCCGCGTCCAGAATCCTCGAGCACTGACATCCACACGGGCTTCGTTAGATGTGTTTGAAGTCCTGTGTTGGAGGATCTCGCCATCCAGTGGAAGGAGGGTCGGTTCTACTATGACGTCCCGGCAGATTTCCTTCAACATATTTGCTGTGAGATCCCTTACCTCGTCATGCCTCATGCATATGAAGCCCCGTAAAATAAAACATGTATCACTTTCCCGTCACGACTTAACAATTTCAGGTGAACAACTCATTACGCACACCTTGAAAAAAACAAACAACTGGTGAGAGATATCTTTAACAGAATATCTATCATTCACATAGTAGTTTGGCAGCCATTGAGCAAACATCTGGCAGGAAATATAAAACTCTCTTTAAACATTTCGGGTCCAGAACGTAGCCTAAGTTAAGTTTGAATTAAACATATTTCATCTGTCTTTAAATTAATTTAATTTAACCTATCCTTAGCTTAACCTAGTTTATCCTATCCTTAACCTATCTTAATCGTAAACCCAACTTAAAATACATCTAATCTAAGTTACCATCACCTTAACCTAATATCAACTAAACTAACTTAATACTACCCGAACCGAATCGAAGCTAAACTAACGTATCTCTAACCTAACCTAACCTAACCTAACCTAACCGAACCTAACCTAACCTACCGCTAACTGAATCAAACCTAACGTAACTTGACCTACTTTAATCGAATTTATCTTAAAGCCTAATCTAACGTATCCTTAACCGAACCTAGTCTGATCTACTTGACCCCTAACTTAACCTAGGGACCTCAGTGTGAGCGGGCCCTAACTTACCCCTAACCTGCCCTAACTGACCCCTAACCTACCCTAACCTAACCTAGCCTAACCTAACCTAACCTACTCTAACCTGCCTCTATCCTCAACTCACCCCTAACATTAAATCTACCTTTAATTTAAACTAACCTCACCTAACCAACCCGGGGTATAGTTGAAGTTCAGTGCAGTACCACATCAATGTATTACTGGCTTACTATAATTTTCCTATTACTCCGACGAAAACGTAAAGCCTAAAAATAAACTTTGTATCTTTCTTTTTTACGAACAATTTACACATTTACAATGGATCGAATTCATGGCAGTGTTTTATGGTCAGCTTTACGACAGAGACAACGCCTTAACAAACACGGGTTGCTAATTTTACAGGTGTTTTAAGATAGCGTAAATTACCTCAACGGCGGGCAGTAGTTGTGACTGGGAGGACTAAGGTGTATGTGTGTGTGTGTGTGTGTGTGTGTGTGTTGTGACCCCGTCTTTAAAAAGTTAATTAAACCTCAGTATGAGACACAAACCACGAAAATGTAATACAATTTAGTGAGGTGAGACGGAGAAAGAAGCAGTGAGAGGCAGATCAAAGGCCAGCCACCACCAGGTCTGGGCTCCGGCTATCGTGGTCTACACGCCTCTCAACACCCGGCCAGATTTGCCAGTCAAGATTACTGTTTGCTGATGTAATGGCGGCGAGGTCATACACAGCCGAATACCGAGCCCAACCTTACCCCACATTACCACACGTTCAATTAATAATAATAAAAGGTTTATGGTACTTACGGTAATGAGTTTCATGACCGGTCTAATTGGTTGTAACATATATGTCAATTGGATTAAATTTAAAGTAACTTCAGTAACAGGTAATTAAGGAACAATACGACAGCTGTTGCTTGCTTTTATAACGTGTTTGAATTACTGTAAACACACATTACTATTGATGAGCGTATAATGAAAAAAACATGACCCAATATAATACAATAAAACTGTTTTCGATAATATATTTTATATCCAAATGAATTATTGGCATAAAAACTGACGTAACTTGTCCAATAAAATCTTTAATAACCAAACACAGATTGTGGTTAATTTTCCATGAATAAAATGTATTCCAAGATCTTTAATCTGTGTATAAAATCGGCAATAAAATTCTCAATGAGACATTTAATAAACTATATATCACAGTGAGTATATTATATAAGGTGCCTTGTATAATTAGATGAGCTAAAATAAAAGAATCAAACAGTGACTATATCAACTAAGGCTGATTCAAGGCTGATTCGAGAGAGACATCCAGAACTTATGACAAACATTTCTAACATTTTAGTTGTTAAGTTAAAATGCCCTCAGTGAACTGATCCATCAATGAATCTACTACAGTATGTATCACTAATCCAACTAATTACCAGCAGAGATGAAGGTTTTTTAACATGTTTACGCGTCTTATCAATGATTCACTGGTATCATAATTAACAGGTGAAAATCGTCTTTACTATAACTATTCAGCAGTGATTTAAACACGAGGAATTTAATATTCTCTAATTAAATACTCTTAGGACAAGGAACTTAATTTGAGTGATTAGATAGACGAGGCAATTGATTTCCTTTTGTGTGTGTGTGTGTGTGTGTGTGTGTGTGTGTGTGTGTGTGTGTGCAGCTTTTAATAGGAATATAAATAGTACACACCATCATTTCAAAAACTATTGAATCGATTTGGGTGAAACTTGACACACGGTTTAAGTATTAGCCATAAAATGAACTGAAAACCATTTCTTACAAATTATAGATAAAAAATCAACGTAAAAAACCCAGGTACGTTCATTCTTCCATTATTCCCAGTGACTCCCTCTACCACATCCCGGTTACCTCCAGATAACAAACAGTAAAGGTTATGTTAGTCCTGTGATTTTTAAAGGAACAGACAGAGGCTGAACTAACTCACTATACCGGGTTTATTGCTCAGTTACACAGTCGGATTTGTCTTTCCGCCTTTTCTCCATTTTATCATATTTACTAATCTTTTTTTTTTAGATATAATCAGTTATATTTAGAGCTTCTTTCAAATGTAATGGGTCATATGTAGCTTCTTTCACATATAATCATTCATGACTTTTAAATTTATTCAGATATCGTACTTTTCAACTTCTTTCACACCTGATCAATGATATCTACAGCTGCATTATTACAACTTTCATATATAATCATACTCAAAGTTTCTTTCAAACTCACTCAGTCATGTGGTACAGTTTCTTTTAAAGAAAGTTAAGCATATTTCTAATTTATTTAAAGAACAGGTTGTAATAAAAAAATACTAAAAGAATTAATTAAATATGATGCTGATAGGGTGAAGGGTTGAGAGAGAGAGAGAGAGAGAGAGAGAGAGAGAGAGAGAGAGAGAGAGAGAGAGAGAGAGAGCTGTCCATTCAAGAAAAAATAAAGCCCTTCAACATACAGTTACAGTACTTTCACACACGACCTTCACCTTTCACCTCTTGCGTCCAAAACAGAACAAAATAAATTTTGTGTGTTTTGCCTCTGGCCACCTCACAACCCTACAGCTAAGTTGTATGCAAATTAGTTTAAAACACTTAACATTTAATCCCAAATAAAGTTCGAAACCTTTGATCTTGAACAGGGACTTAGAACTTGTCTTACCAAAACAAAAATGGGATGATTTATTCATTAGCTAACAGCAAATCTCTCTCTTTAGGTAAAACGAAAGAATATTTCAACTCATTCTACAGCCACCAGTCTTACGTTTACTTCCTTTGACCTTAAACTTTGACCCACATTTTCCCAACATGAGAAACGACAAGCGGTGAAAGCCACGATCTGTCATATTTCATCACAAATTCAATACCATGTTACAGGCAGAGACAGACAGACATGCACACAGGCACATACATACACCCGATAGAATCAGCCAATCGAAATGGTACGTCTACCTCAAGGGGGAGACAGTAACACCTGTCATTGGTTAGCAGAGCGAAACATAGAGGAGACAATAACACCTGTCATCAGTTAACAGAGAGGAGATATAGTAACACCTGTCATCAGTTAACACAGACAGTGTAACACCTGTCATCAATTAACAGAGAAGACATAGTAACACCTGTCATCAGTTAACAGAGTAAAACCTGTCATCAGTTGACAGAGAGGAGACAGTAACACCTGTTACCAGTTATCAGATACGAGACAGTAACACTTGTCACCAGTTAACAGATAGGAGACAGTAACACCTGTCACCAGTTAACAGAGAGGAGACAGTAACACCTGTCACCAGTTAACAGAGAGGAGACATACTAACACCTGTCACCAGTTAACAGATACGAGACAGTAACACCTGTCACCAGTTAACAGATAGGAGACAATAACACCTGTCACCAGTTAACAGAGAGGAGACAGTAACACCTGTCACCAGTTAACAGAGAGGAGACATACTAACACCTGTCACCAGTTAACAGATAGGAGACAGTAACACCTGTCACCAGTTAACAGATAGGAGACAATAACACCTGTCACTAGTTAACAGAGAGGAGACAGTAACACCTGTCACCAGTTAACAGAGAGGAGACATACTAACACCTGTCACCAGTTAACAGATAGGAGACAGTAACACCTGTCACCAGTTAACAGAAAGGAGACAGTAACACCTGTCACCAGTTAACAGATAGGAGACAGTAACAACTGTCACCAGTTAACAGATAGGAGACAGTAACACCTGTCACCAGTTAACATATAGGAGACAGTAACACCTGTCACCAGTTAACAGATAGGAGATAGTAACACCAGTCACCAGTTAACAGATAGGAGACAGTAACACCAGTCACCAGTTAACAGATAGGAGACAGTAACACCAGTCACCAGTTAACAGATAGGAGACAGTAACACCAGTCACCAGTTAACAGCGGCCTCTTCTACCTTTCCTCGTCTACAAAGAGTAACTTCGGGGACGTGAACCGGTCGAGGAAAGGCGTGGGGCAGTGTGTGTGAGGCGTGGGGCGTGTGTGAGGCGTGGGGCTTGTGTGAGGCGTGGGGCTTTGTGTGAAGGGCGTGGGGCGTGTGTGAGGCGTGGGGAGTGTGTGTGGGGCGTGGGGCGTGTGTGAGGCGTGGGGCGTGTGTGAGGCGTGGGGCGTGTGTGAGGCGTGGGGCTTGTGTGTGAGGCCGTGGGGCTTGTGTGAGGCGCGGGGCGTGTGTGGGGCGCGGGGCGTGTGAGCGCAGGGCGTGTGTGTGGGGCGTGGGGCGTGTGTGAGGCGTGGGGCTTGTGTGTGAGGCGTGGGGCGTGTGTGAGGCGTGGGGCGTGTGTGAGGCTTGGGGCGTGTGTGAGGCGTGGGGCGTGTGTGAGGCGTGGGGCGTGTGAGGCGTGGGGCGTGTGTGGGGCGTGGGGCGTGTGTGTGGGCGTGGGGCGTGTGAGGCGTGGGGCTTTGTGTGGGGCGTGGGGCGTGTGTGAGGCGCGGGGCGTGTGTGAGGCGCGGGGCGTGTGTGTGGGGCAGTGGGGGCTTGTGTGAGGCGTGGGGCTTGTGTGTGAGAGCGTGGGGCACGTGTGTGAGGGCGTGGGGCGTGTGTGAGGCGTGGGGCGTGGTGTGAGGCGTGGGGCGTGTGTGAGGCGTGGGGCGTGTGTGAGGCGTGGAGCGTGTGTGAGGCGTGGGGCGTGTGTGAGGCGTGGGGGCGTGTGTGAGGCGTGGGGCGTGTGTGAGGCGTGGGGCGTGTGTGAGGCGTGGGGCGTGTGTGAGGCGTGGGGCGTGTGTGAGGCGTGGGGCGTGTGTGAGACTACCAATGTTATGAATATACTATGAAGAATCTACAACTATATATACTAAAAAAATTGTATACCGTGGGTGTTATTACACTGTTCCTTCACTGGCCTACAATGCAATGTTCCTTCACTGGCCTACATTACAATGTTCCTTCTCTGACCTACAATGCAATGTTCCTTCACTGACCTACAATACAATGTTCCTTCACTGACCTACAATACAATGTTCCTTCAATTATCTACAATACATTGTTCCTTCACTGACCTACAATACAATGTTCCTTCACTGACCTACAATACAATGTTCCTTCAATTATCTACAATACATTGTTCCTTCACTGACCTAAAATACAATATTCCTTCACTGACCTACAATACAATGTTCCTTCACTGATCTACAATATAATGTTCCTTCACTTATCTACAATACAATAATCCTTCACCTATTAACAACCCTAAAATTCTTAACAGCCCCATTATATTTAACAACCCAACACAGGTAGTAGGCAGCTACCAAACAGGGAGGTACTACCGCCTGGGAAGATATTGGAAGCATAATGTGTTGTCTAATGGTAGACCCTGCTGCCATATGGCATCACGAAAATTGTGACCAAGTCCCAGGTTGCTGATCTGACTTTTTGCCTCATTTACACACAATTGCAGGGTCTCAATTGTTTTTCTTACTTTGACAACACAAGATACATATATTGTTTCTCAATCTTGATTTTTTATCATTGTATTTCTTCTTATTATTATTATTGTTATTTTTATTAATCATTATTATTATTATTATTATTATTATTATTATTATTATTATTATTATTATTATTATTATTATTATTATTATTACATTTTTACCCCCGAGGCCCTGATGTGGGTCAGTGACCTGTGCTCGGTGGGCTAATGCCCGTAAAAAAACAAACATATTAACAACTCCACCACACTTATTAACAACCCTAACGCACTTATTAACAACCGTAACGCACGTATTAGCAACCGTAACGCACGTATTAACAACCCTAACGCACTTATTAACAACCGTAACGCACGTATTAGCAACCCTAACGCACTTATTAACAACCGTAACGCACGTATTAACAACCCTAACGCACTTATTAACAACCGAAACGCACGTATTAGCAACCCTAACGCACTTATTAACAACCGTAACGCACGTATTAGCAACCCTAACGCACTTATTAACAACCATAACGCACATATAAGCAACCCTAACGCACTTATTAACAACCGTAACGCACGTATTAACAACTCTAACGCACTTCTTAACAACCGTAACGCACGTATTTGCAACCCTAACGCACTTATTAACAACCGTAACGCACGTATTAGCAACCCTAACGCACTTATTAACAACCGTAACGCACGTATTAGCAACCCTAACGCACTTACTAACAACCGTAACGCACGTATTAGCAACCCTAACGCACTTATTAACAACCCTAACGCACGTATTAGCAACCCTAACGCACTTATTATCAACTCCAACACACTTACCAGCTCTAACAACTCACTTACCAACCCCAGCACTCTTATTAACACTCCCACAATATTCTCACCACCATCAGCTAACATCATCACACTTACCACCACTATCTAGTATATCCACGTTAGCCTTACATTCATCACCAAAATCCCATAACATTCCCAACATTCCTACCACGACGAGAATCTTCCCCGCCTTTGGGGATTTAATTCCCAATTCTCACATTCTTCCTGAGTCATAACATTCATCCTCATCTTCAACATTTATTCTCACACCCGGAAATTTATCATCAGGGCCGTAACATTCATCACGAGTACTAACATTCATCACTAACACTAACATTCATCGCTTGTACTAACATTCATCACTAGTACTAACATTCATCACTAGTACTAACATTCATCACTAGTATTAACATTCATCAGTAGTACTAACATTCATCACTTGTACTAACATTCATCACTAGTACTAACATTCATCACTTGTACTAACATTCATCACTAGTACTAACATTCATCACTAGTATTAACATTCATCAGTGGTACTAACATTCATCACTTGTAACAACATTCATCACTAGTACTAACATTCATCACTAGTATTAACATTCATCAGTAGTACTAACATTCATCACTTGTAACAACATTCATCACTAGTATTAACAATCATCAATAACATTTAACACGAGTATTAACATTCATCACTAGTACTAACATTCATCACGAGTATTAACATTCATCACTAACATTCAACACGAGTATTAACGTGCATCACTAACATTCATCACGAGTATTAACATTCTTCACTAACACTCAACACGAGTATTAACATTCATCACTATCATTCAACACAGTATTAACATTCATCACTATCATTCAACACGAGTATTAACATTTATCACTAACATTCATCACGAGTATTAACATTCATCACTAACATTCAACACGAGTATTAACATTCACCACTATCATTCAACACGCGTATTAACATTCATCACTATCATTCAACACAGTATTAACATTCATCACTATCATTCAACACGAGTATTAACATTCATCACTATCATTCAACACAGTATTAACATTCATCACTATCATTCAACACGAGTATTAACATTCATCACTATCATTCAACACGAGTATTAACATTCATCACTATCATTCAACACGAGTATTAACATTCATCACTATCATTCAACACGAGTATTAACATTCATCACTATCATTCAACACGAGTATTAACATTCATCACTATCATTCAACACGAGTATTAACATTCACCCCAGGTTTTTCGTCATTCCTTTAAAACCTGAAGTTACTAACATTCTTACCCAAATCAACTCTGTAAACCAACCCAACTTTTTTGTGAGCAAGCATAACCTCTGTAATAAGCCCAACCTCTGTAAACAAACTGGCCTCATAGCAAACAAGCACCAACCTCTGTAAAAAATCCAACTTCTGTAAATAAACCCCCAACCTCTAATAATAATCAATCTGTAAGCAGCCCAACCTCTGTAAACAAACTAACCTCTGTAAACAAGCCCAGCCTCTGTAAACAAACTCAACCTTTATTGTACAAACCAAATCTCTGTAAGCAATTGAAACTCTGTAAACAAACCCTACAGCTGTAAAAATAAACCCAACCTCTTAACCCAGACAAACCTTACCGCGTAAACCCTACCCATGTGACAAACGCGCCACCGCTGAAAACAAACCCAGCACTCTGTGAACAACAAACCTTACCGCTGAAAACAAACCCAACCTCTGTGAACAAACCTTACCGCTGTAAACAAACCCTACCCATGTAAACAAACCTTACCGCTGTAAACAAACCCAACCTCTGTGAACAAACCTTACCGCTGTAAACAAACCCAACCTCTGTGAACAAACCCAACCTCTGTGAACAAACCTTACCGCTGTAAACAAACCCTACCCATGTAAACAAACCTTACCGCTGTAAACAAACCCAATCTCTGTAAACAAACCTTACCACTGTAAACAAACCCAACCTCTGTGAAAGCAAACCCAGCCTCTGTGTGAACAAACCCCTTTGACAACCCCTACCATAAAGCAAACACCCCACCGCTGTAAACAAACCCAACCTCTGTGAACAAACCTTACCGCTGTAAACAAACCCAACCTCTGTAAACAAACCCAACCTCTGTGAACAAACCTTACCGCTGTAAACAAACCCTACCCATGTAAACAAACCTTACCGCTGTAAACAAACCCAATCTCTGTAAACAAACCCAACCTCTCCTCCTAACCAGATACCATCCCTCCAAAAATCATTAAGACTTGACCTCACCCTCCAAGAAGCCGATCCGTCGCTCTTACGTTTTGCTTGAACAATAGAATAGCACTATATTGCCTCCAGGTGGATTTGACTCTGGTGTAGATTCAGTGAGTTGAATTAAAATCATCGATCTCCAAAGACCCAGAGAGAGAGAGAGAGAGTAGCAGCATTCTCTCGTCTTCAAAGCTTTACACAGTGTCCAGTCTACATGTATGGATAATATTGCCCTGCATTGCAACTATTGATTTTTTTCCGCGAGTGTTACCGATAATGAAATATGCAGTTTTTTTTTTAATTGAATTTTGCGTTATTATCACATGATTATTGAACAGATATAAGGACAGATAAGCAAAGAAAGTAACATTCTTAGCAACACCCTTCCATTGTCTAGGATAAATATATGAATAATGAATGATAAATAACCCGCATGAAAAATACTTAGAAACTAATTTTTTTTGTTTCATTATACATAAAGCGATTATTATTACAATACTCGAAACGTTATTCCATATTTGTGGGTCATGTGCCATCATCTGTTACACACAACGTATAAAACTCTATCACTTTATACAGTAAAACATGGAAAGGCTGAAAGGTAACTATGTCTTCAGAACATGACCCGGTAAGCCAGAGTTTCCGTCGATATGTAATTACAACATGACGAGTTGAAGCGAGTCAAAGGTAACCAAGCTGGCACCGGCCTCGCACTGCCTCACCTCGTTAGTCAACAGGTCTGTTTATGGTCCGTCTTACTAACGAAATATTAGTACAAATATAACCTCACTTCCGTAAACAAAACTAACGCAATGGAGTGCCTAGAGAACTTTGAATTCTGTCTTGCGACTGATACAAAAAGTGGTATACGTTAGTAAGTCATGAAACTGTTACGATAACCAGTCTCGTGATGTTGTCATGTTGTTTCCCATGACTCCCACAGGTTAGTTGGCCAGAGGGGAGAGGGGTCGTAGACCATCCCGGTTCGTGTGCCAGCTACATCAACCTTGGCACTTCTCAAGTTTATCCAAAATGCAGCAGGCCCGAGGAATGGTGTCGTCTGTCACTCCACTACAAGAGCCGGGCAACGCTAACTAGCAGGCCACCATGCTCAGGCGCACAACTGAAGGAAGGAGTAGTTCCCTGTCGGGGTCAGATACTTACAGTGGCATCATTAGGAAGCCGAGGTTGCTCTCGAAGAGGGCGTTCATGGCATGCATGGTGGAGGTGTTGTGGACGAACTATTTTGAAGATGAAGAATAAGCGTTGTAGACCCAGTTGTTGGAGAAGATGAAGGAAAATATACTTCCACCAGCACAAGCGATTACAGATTACAACACCATGTAACTGTCGCAAAAACACTTGGTGTGCACCACAAAACACTACTGGTTTGGCACCAGTTGAAATAACTTTATGTGAATCACTGACACCATAGGATGGCACCTGCCTTCCACTACCACACGAGTGTCGGGCACTATATGGCACTAGCTGTGTGCCACATGACACCTGTCCTGCACAACTGGGAGGCACGGCACCATACATGGCACTACCGGCCTGGCCCTCCTACATCCCCCTGCTCTTCCTCCTCCTGGAGACGAAGGACTCCTCTGCACCATCCCCGACCTACTATAGACGGGGCGGCCTGCACTACACTAGTCATGGTGACCTGACCTGGTCCACCTTCACTACACTACACCTATAAGGGGTCAGATGGCACAATACAGTCTGCCAGCTGACTCACGACGCAGGGAGGACGACAGGTGGGGGAATTTAGCCAGGTGGAGACGAGTCCTCAGCTGGCCTGTAGCGGGTCCCACCTCGCCGCGCGCGCTACACACACTATTTTGGCCGGCCACCCCCGCCCCCCACGCCCCTCCCCCCGCGCCACACCTACACCCCTACTTATCTACATCCCCGACACCTCTACTTACCTACAGCAAATAACACACCTAAATCTCTACCCACCTACACCCTCACCTACGTACACCTCCTACACCCTTCCTTACCAACACCAAACTTACACCGATACCTTCCCATCGACTCGATACGACACTTAAAAACTCTATTTACCTATACCAGATACTACAGCTACACCCTTACCTTTTTATCTACACCAAGCGACACACCTACACTCTTACCTTCCTACCTACACTATATACTACACCTAGACCCTTACCTTCCTACCTACACTATATACTTACCTTCCTACCTACACCATACGTTACAGCTACATCTCTACCCATCTACCTGGCAGGCATAAGTACTCAACCAACCAACCCTGTACCTTCAAACATATGCTACTCCTATTATGACTAACGCCTACGTCACGATCACAACTTGTATGAATAGTAATCATGCTCAGAATTTTTATTTAAAAATAAAGGTAAGAGCAGAGGTTTAGGTGCGAGTACAAGTTCAGGCAAGAGTACAGTAGGTTCAGGCATGAGTACAAGTTCAGATAAGAGTACAGGTTCAGATACGAGTAGAGGTTCACGTATGAGTATGAATTCAGGTAGTTGTAAGGTTCAGGTACAAGTATGGATAAAGTAATTCCTACGTGTCGACGGTACGTGCCCAAGGTATCCTGTGTCCGTTAACCTGTGAATGTGCGCCGACAGTAACTTTACAGCTGGGAGGTGAAGGCAATCGATACTATCTCGTATACCGAAAAAAAGACTTCGTCCAGGTTACAGTGTGAAGTATCCGCACTGCACCTAACGCACTGTCAAGCCTATGGGACTCACTTTGTTTATATTTCAGTGTTATAACATCGAGATTCACGGCAAAAATAGACCGGCCACAATATGAGCATAATGAACTGATACAACTCGCTGGGTGAGCGCCTCTGTAACACAACAAGAGAGATCATCTTTTTATAAACCATCTCTTCTAGCGAGGGCGTCGATCACATTAACCACGCCAACCATTAATATGACTACCACCACAAATTACTGTAATATCTGAGACATTACTGAGGAAGTGCTACAACCATACAGAGCCAGGTACTGTCACACCTTCACACCAGGTGTACTGATGACCAAAATCGATGTCAATAACAAAATTTCTTGCTTTTATTTCTCTTGAGGCTTCAGAATATCTCATATATGGTCGCTAGGAAAACAAAATTTGGCTTAAATGTGTTTCTCTGTCTGCGTCAGAATTTTACTTTTATAATAACTTGATTTTTTATAATAAGTATAATAATACGGAGGTGAGTTAAACATGACCACGACACATTAGTCGGCATCAATTGATACATGCTTAGCACTAGTCACGTATTAAAAGAACTGTCCTCATCCCATCTTTCGTAGGTCCTAACACTACGAGAATTCCCCGTGAGTGAAGATGTACAATAAGAATGACCCTAACGTGTTGACTTACAAACTGAAGCAGAATATTGACATCCAAAAAGAGAATCCAAATTATACTGAGGCTCTACCTTAACAAAGCACGTTACCTTGATACTAATTAAGGGAAAATTAAGGTACAAAATACCATTTTAAGTCAGCCAGGTAGGTGTTAATCTTACACCTTCACTTACGAGGAATGTTATCATAAGAACTTCAGTGAATGCGGATCCTGGAATTAAGGTCTTTCGCTGTTTGTAGAAATTTTACTGAACAGTCATGACTAGGCTTAGGATAATTATGCATTTAAAAATGGCTAAATATGCATGCAAATATGCAGTAAAAACTGAGAAAATATGCACTTAAATATGCACTTTATAATATGTTATAAATAAGAACTACTAAGTTAATGACTCCTTTTCTGTACATTTTCTCAGTAAATTCACTTTCCCACACAGGATGTCGCCGAAGTAGGATTTTTTAAAGAAGGATTAAATACAAAAAACAATATACTAACAAAGTAATATATTAAACAATACTGAAAAAAGTATTTTCCTCTTAAGAAAACAGAAGAACAAAAGAGTGTCAGGAGGGAACTAATGGAGCCTGTGCATCATCTATATCCTGCCTGGCTGAACACGAACCCATCACGTACAATTCATGTCCACTGACCAGCCAATCACGGCCTAGCTAACCACAGCCTAATGTTGAGCTGTATAAACATCACTTACGTATGTTCCTTTTGGATATTATGACGCTAAAACAAAATCGCGTATTTTTGATTTTGTATTAGTGCAACAAAATTGACATTTATTATATTTCAAATATCAGTAATTTCTGCCCCAGCGTTGCTGTTATGCTCGCGAATTTTTTGACCCTTGAGGTTAAAGAATGTTTTATAATATTTTGGAATTTCCAAATATATGCCTTATAAAACAAGAAAATATGAATATGCACTTTAGCTCAAAAATGGCTTAAATATGCATTTGCATATGCACATATGCAAATGCATAATTATCCTAAGCCTAGTCATGACGCACATAAACACCTACGATTACAAGACAGACTCAGAAGATCGCTTTACCATTTTGCTGTGTTGTACATCATGACAGAGAGTAAGTACAGAACTGCCCTGTGAGGCATAACATTTTCCGTGTGGTCAAGAAATTACAGTGACGTACAAGAGCCAAGATTACAGACCAAGAAATTTTTGAGTTCATATGTGAGAAATTTACTTCGTGTACAGTGAAATGTTTTTCTCATCATGTTTCTTTTTTAATGTTGAAGACGCCTCACAGGTCTTATATTTGGAAACTGGTAGTATGTAAATGACGGTCAAATATATATGACTGGTAAATGAGTCATAAATCACGGAAGAGAAACCGGATATAAACAGTTTTGGTGTAGCATGTTAGAGGATGTCAGTAAAATTTTACAAGCTCTTGAGACAACAGGAGACTGCCAGGAAGTACTTGTGTATGGAGGGAGTAGAGAGCAGGGGAAGGTGTAATCAAGTAAACATTGACGTGTAAGACATCCTTATAGGTGTAAGACGTGACCCATGATGGGAAATTATATACACACGACTGCATTTTTTAATAATTTGTCTGTCTGTCTGTATTCCTTCCTTCCTTCTTTCTTCCTGTTTTTTATTATTTTGGGTTTTGTTGGGAAAATATTAATATGACGATTTACGTGTATGATAATATTTTAGCAGAAACATCCATATTTGTTATTTCTGTTTATAATATATATATATATATATATATATATATATATATATATATATATATATATATATATATATATATATATATATATATATATATATATATATATTATGTGTGTGTGTGTGTTGAATGGTAAAAAGGTATTGAAACAAGCCTGGAAGATAAGCGTTTGATTTATGGCATCTCTGTCTATGTTATTGTTGGTCTATTGGTCAGTCTCACCATCTGTCTACTTGCCAAAACAACATTTAAGGAACAGGTCAACTAGTGAACACAAAAAGATATTCAGGCAGAGGAAAGGGGGGGAGATGAAGAACGATCGTCGGGTGGAGGACGGAGGGCAGGGTGGGGTGTAGAAGGGCAGAGGGCAGGGAAGGAGGAGGGCAGGGTGGGGGCGAGGGAGGACAAGGTGGGGGCGAGGGAGGACAAGGTGGGGGTGAGGGAGGACAAGGTGGGGGTGAGGGAAGGCAGGGTGGGGAGTGATGAAGGGCAGGGTGGGGAGTGATGAAGGGCAGGGTGGGGGTGAAGGAGGGTAGGGTGGGGCGTGAGGGAGGGCAGAGAATCAAGCGTGGAGGTGTAAAAATTCGGCGTTGGGGAGTTGGCGCGGATTAGCGGGTTGGGGCGTGTGGGGAATGAAGAGCATGCAAAGGTGGGTAAGGGGTGGAGGGAGGGAGAGACAGGGGGTGGACAAGGTGGTGGGCAGGGAGGAGGGACAGAGGGAGCGAAGGGGGTGGGCAGGGGGGAGAGGGAGGATAGGAAAAGGTTGGGGAGAAAGATAGCAGGTGGGCAGGGCGGGTGGAAGTGAGGGGAGGGGAGGGATAGGGAAGAGAAAGAGGGGGGGGCATTGGGAGGAGGGAGGAGGATTGGGTGAGGGAGGAGGTGGTATATGGGTCTCAGGCTTTTAAACAAGCGTGGACAACTGTGCACTGAGTCAACACGTAACCTGATATATTGAGGTAAATTGGATAATATCAATATTACATTCATTCACTTCGTAACTTATATACGCATATTTTTAGGCCACTCCGTCACCTCCATCCATTCATCCATCAATATAATAATAATAATAATGATAATAATAATAATAATAATAATAATAATAATAATAATAATAATAATAATAATAATAATAATAATAATAATAATAATAATAATAATAATAATAATAATAATAATCAGTCATCTCCTTCATATGTGAAAACTAACAATTTGTTCATATTTACTGATGTTTCTTAGCGTGGAAGGAATTTATTCATTGACCTTGACCCCTGTCTGAAGTTGACCCATATTGTACAGCATCCAATTATTGCCGAGGCCGAAGCGCTTTCAAATTTTGGTTATGGTCGGGTCAAAATTACGGACAGTAAGAGTGGGAATAAATAGACAGACAGACAGACAGACAGACAGACAAACCGAGTCGAGCAATAGGCAATACTTGATCTATCTTCGATCTGGTCATGTATTAAGGTGTATGACCCAGTGCTGATGGCCCAGGACACGCGATAAACTGACCCCTCCACCACACCACCTGTGATCACCGCCTCCCACACCCCC
>NW_024750583.1:0-4122 GCF_018991925.1 Homarus americanus
ACATACCACCATCGCCAGACACATATCACATAATACTATCACCTGACACACACCTCACATCACACTATGATCTGCCACACACACCTCACATAACACTATCACCTGGCACACACCTCACATAACAATATCACCTGACACGCATACATCAAAAAACACTATCACCTGACACACACCTCATATAACACTATCACCTGACACACGCCTCACATAACATGATTACCTGACACACACCTCACATAACGCTACATAACAATATCACCTGACACATACCTCATTTAACACTATCACATGACACACACCTCACATAACACTATCACCTGACACACACCTCACATAACACTATCACCTGACACACACCTCACATAACACTATCACCTGACACACACCACACATAACACTATCACCTGACTCACACCTCACATAACACTATCACCTGACACACACTTCACATAACACTATCGCCTGACACACACTTCACATAACACTATAGCATGACACACACCTCACATAACAATATTACCTGACACACACCTCACATAACTCTATCACCTGACACACACCTCATATAACACTATCACAAGACACACACCTCATATAACACTATCACCTGACACACGCCTCACATAACACTATGATCTGCCACACACACCTCACATAACACTATTACCTGACACACACCTCACATAACTATATCAACTGTCACACACCTCATATAACACTATTACCTGACAGACACCTCACATAACACTATTACCTGACACACACCTCACATAGCACTATTACCTGACACACACACCACACATAACACTATCACCTGACACACAACTCACATAACAATATCACCTGACACATACCTCATATAACACTATCACGTGACACACACCTCATTTAACACTATCACCTGACACACGCCTCACATAACACAATTACGTGACACAAACCTCACATAATGCTACATAACACTATCACCTGACACATACGTCATATAACACTATCACATGACACACACCTCACATAACATTATCACCTGACTCACACATCACATAACACTATCACCTGACACACACCTCACATAACACTATCACCTGACTCAAACATCACATAACACTATCACCTGACACACCCTCACATAACACTATCAACGACATACGCCCCACATAACACAATTACCTGAAACACACCTCACATACCGCCATATTACCATCACCTGACATATACATCATATAACACTCATCACATGACACACACTCCCCACATAACACCATCACCTGACACACACCACATAACATCATCACCTGACAGACACCTCACGTAACAATATCACCTAACACATATACATCATAAAACACTATTATCTGATACACACCTCACATATCACTATCACCTGACTCACACATCACATAACACTATCACCTGACACAGACCTCACATAACAATGTCACCTGACATGCATACATAAAAAAACACTATCACCTGACACACCTACATTCATCACCTGACCTCCCATGCAACACTCACTTCTGACACACACATCAAGAACACTCATCACCCACACACCCTCACATACACACACAATGAGACACACATCACATAACACCATCACCTGAAACACACCTCACATAACATTATTATCACCTGACACACACTTCATATAACACTATCACCTCCATATTAATTTCATATAATACACATTACCTGACACACGCCCCAAGCAATGAGATTACCTGACACACACCTCACATAACGCTACATAACACTATCACCTGACACATACCTCATATAACACTATCACATGGCACACACCTCACATAACACTATTACCTGACACACACCTCACATAACACTATCATCTGACACACACCTCACATAACACTATCACCTGAAACACACCTCACATAACACTATCACCAGACACACATCACATAACACTCTCACCTTTCACACACCTCACATAACACTATCACCTGACACACACCTCACATAACACTATCATCTGCCACACACATTATAAAAAAATATTATCTGACATACACCTCACACAACACTTTCTCCTGACTCACACATCATATAACACTCTTACCTGACACACACCTCACATAACACTATTACCTGACACACAAATCATATAACAATATCACCTGACACACACCTCATTTAACACTATCACCTGACACCCATCTCACATAACAATAACACCAGACACACACTTCACATAACACTATCACCTGGCTTATACCTCACATAAAACTAACACCTGACACACACCTCACATAACACTATCACCTGAGACACACCTCACATAACACTATCACCTGACTCACACCTCACATAATACTATCACCTGACACACGCCTCACATAACTCTATCACCTGACACACACCTCACATATCACTATCACCTGACTCACACATCACATAACACTATCACCTGACACACACCTCACATAACAATGTCACCTGACATGCATACATCAAAAAACACTATCACCTGACACACACACCTCACGTAATAATATCACCTGACACATATACATCATAAAGCACTATTATCTGACACACACCTCACATAACACTATCACATGACTCACACCTCACATAACACTATCACCTGACCTACACCTCACATAACACTATCACCTGGCACACACCTCACATAACACCATCACAAGACACACATCACATAACACTATCACCTGATACACACCTCACATCACACTATGATCTGCCACACACACCTCAAATTACACTATTACCTGACACACACCTCACATAACTATATCACCGGACACACACCTCACATAACACTATCACCTGACACACACATCCGCGCCTTATAACACGCACACTCACGCCAACGCACTATTGCCTGAGCACACACCTCCGCAACACTGTCACCTGGTTTGCACCTCCGTAACAATGTGTCACCGACACACTCCTTCTGCTTACTATCACCTAACACACGCCTCACATAACACGATTACGTGACACAAACCTCACATAACGCTAAATAACACTATCACCAGACACATACCTCATATAACACTATCACATGACACACACCGCACATAACACTATCACCTGACACACACCTCACATAACACTATCACCTGACACACACCTCACATAACACTATCACCTGACACACATCATAAAACACTATCACCTGACACACACCTCACATAACAATATCACCTGACACGCATACATCAAAAAACACTATCACCTGACACACACCTCACGTAACAATATCAACTGACACATATACATCATAAAACACTATTATCTGACACACACCTCACATAACACTATCACCTGACTCACACCTCATATAACACTATCACCTGACACACACCTCACAAAACACTATCACCTGACACACACATCATAAAACAATATTATCTGACATACACCTCACATAAAACTATCTCCCAACTCACACATCATATAACAATATCGCCTGACACACATCTCACATAACACTATTACCTGACACACACCTCACATAACACTATCACCTGACACACACCTTCCATAATACAATCACCTGACACACACCTCACATAACACTATCACCTGACACAAACATCATAAAACAATATTATCTGACATACACCTCACATAACACTATCTCCTGACTCACACATCGTATAACACTCTTACCTGACACACACCTCACATAACAATATTACCTGACACACAAATCATATAACACTATCACCAGACACACACCTCACATAATACTATCACCTGACACCCATCTCACATAACAATATCACCTGACACACACCTCACATAACACTATTACCTGACACACACCTCACATAACACTATCACCTGTTTACGCACTCATGATACAGTCGCCTGACACACACACCTCACATAACACTATCACCTGACACACACATCATAAAACAATATTATCTGACATACACCTCACATAACACTATCACCTGACACACACATCATAAAACAATATTATGTGACATACACCTCACATAACACTATCTCATGACTCACACATCATATAACAATATCACCTGACACACACCTCACATAACACTATTACCTGACACACACCTCACATAACACTATCACCTGACACACACCTCACATAACACTATT
>NW_024750584.1:0-12606 GCF_018991925.1 Homarus americanus
TGTACATCGGATGACTGTTGTTAGCCAATTTTAATAGGTCTTCTATAGGTAAGTAGGGTCGTCTCGGTGGCAGATAAGTAGTAGCAATAATTACGTCTCCTTGAGTTGTATTTATTTTTATTGCTAGAAATTCATCCTGGAAGTCATCGATTAGTTTAAATTTTAAGTTTCTTTTAACCGCTCCAGCTACTCCGTCATTTTTCTCGCCCGATTTATTTCTTTGGTTTACATAATAGTTAACGAGTTTTATGTTGTTGTTGTCTGTCTCACCGTGACTGTTTATTAGTATAATGTCAGGGTCAATTTCTTGATATATATTACTTAGGTTAATTCTCTCGGTCTTCCGGTTTCTTACGTTGTATTGTATTATTCTTAAAGTTCTTACTGTTTGTCTATTGTCCATTAGTTCTTATACTTGGATTGTGGCAGTTGGAGTGGAGACCAATCGTCCTGTTTCCCTCTTCTGACTCTTCTAAACTCTGACGGGTCTACTATTTTAAAGTCATTGGTAGTAATCTTTAGTTTGTCCATAGTGATTAGTGTCCAGACGTAATCTTCACTTAGGGATTTTCTTGATATGTCCCTTGTATATCCCTCCTTCACAGTTTTTACTATTGTGTCCCTCCTGTTGAGCCTCGATATTTGAGATTCCATGTTTTTTGTTGTAGTGATAACTTTTAATCCAATTTCTTCAGCAGATTCAGGTTGGCATATTGTGATCAGTTTCCATCTTGTCTTCTCTCCTCCTTATCCTTTGTCTTGTAGTCTGTCCTTTTGTTATTTCTATCTTCTCTTTGTCACTTCTAGTCATTTGTCTGGGATCTCTATCAGTCGCTTGTGTTCCTTGTGTATTAGCTGTTGCTCCTTGCTCAAACCTTTGTTTGTCTAGCTGTAGTCTTTCTCTCAGTTTGCTTGAGTATGTTGCCTGAAATAGTTTTTCGGATTCTGGATCCTCTGGGAATATCATCTCTGGTAGGTTATTCAATTTAAACATTTTCCTTAACTCCTCATTGTATGATCCGGGTGCAATGATATTGTGCAGATGTGCATGGATCATACTAATCATTACCTTGTCATGTATTGGTTCACTTAAGTTTAATATGGTGGATTCTGGTCTGTGAGCCTCTTGAACCGCTCTCGGCTATTTCGACGTATGTCGTATCCTTCTTGTCTTGTTCCTTTTTCCTTGTTTCTTGTTCCTTGTACTTTATCATGTGTTTTTTTATTGGGCATGCCATTGCTAACGTCCTGTGTCCTATGTATGCATTCCCGTTTTTCTTACAGTTGAGACAGCCAACATGTGTGTTCTTACATTCAGTGTAGGTATGGTCGTCGCCTGCACAATCTGAGCAGTACTTTTTCTCTTTTTCTGGACAGTCTCTCGCTGTGTGATCTTCATATTTGTAACAGGAAAAGCAAGTTTGCAGACTGATGAATGTTTCCTTCTTTATTTGATGAGGTGTTACTGACATGTTAAATATTAGAAAGCCCTGTTGTAAAACTTTTTCAGCCATTGAAACTTCTTTGAAGGTAATCTTGAAAACATGAGTGTAGTCTTTTATCTTGATGACTTCCTCGATCTTCATCCAACTGTTTTGGCATTCCAGTTCATCTTTCAGATCTTCAGATGTCTTCCTCCCGATCTCTTGGTCGACTTGACGAACGAAAACTGATCTTTTTGCTTTTTGATTTGGTGGCATGACAACAACAAGTCCTTCATTGTAAAATACATCTCTGGCTTCTTTTGAAAGGATTTTTATCTGAATATTCTTGTTAGTGGGACTTGCAATTTGTTATAAGTGATTTCTGCCGCACTACATAGAAGATCACCACGAGTCGGAGTCTTAAATAGCGGGGGGTAGGCGTGGCTTAGTAGTTGACCCCCGCTCCGTGGGCGGCGCTGGTTGACCTAGACCACGAGGCATACACTGGGGAATTCGTGGGGTCAGCTACGCAGCGACAAACAGCGTTTGTAGGAGAGAAATCCACTACAATACTCCCTCCTTCCCTCCAGGCGGTGTAGGAGACTTGTTGTCTGCAGGGTTGCATAGCACCTGTGAGGCAGAATGGGCGGTGCATGCCTCATGTGAGACAACGGCGATGGCGTGGATGAGCCGGCCGCTGGAGACAACTGTCTAGATACACAATATCTGTGGGAGTAGAGAGGGAGAAAAAGGGTGTGTGGAGGCAATGAATGTTGTGCTTCCCTCACGGCAGGTACAGGGTCGTCAGATGCGCCTGCTGGGGTGTGTGGGCCTGGGTCAGGAGCAGGGGCTGCGTCAGCAGAAGCGGATGAGGGCTCGTGACAGCAGCTGGGTCCACGACAGCAGCAGGGTGCAGGACATTAGCAGGGAGTACCTGAGGGAGAAAAGAGGGGTGTGTGGGTCCGCACTCAGAAACAGGGGCCGCATCAGGGGTGGCAGGGGTTACTGCTGGGCCGGGGTCGGCGTCTGAGGCAGGACGGGTGTGCTGGGGTCGGTAGGACGTGGTGCTTGGGGGCAGGAAAAGGAGCTGGTGTCTGCTAGGAGAAACAGTGCTGCTCTAGGGTGTCTAACCTGCGGTGTAGAGACAGTAGCTGTAGAGCCGATGAGAGCTGTTTCTGTGTGGATAAGCCAGTCTTCCATGTTGCTTGAAGACTGGGAGCGTGATCAGTTTCTCCTCCATCCTGTGTGAGTGCGAATAACCAGGAGTCACCATTGTGGGGATGGGATTGTTTGTTTCACAGTCAGGATGGGATGGAGAAAGGAAACTCACAATGTGCTCTCTGTATACATGTTGTATTGGATGTACAATGCAGCTTGGTGCTGGGAAGTGGCAGCGTGGTTACAAGCGTGATGTAGAGAGAGCTGGTTGGTGAGGATGCTCGAAGGACAGCTTGTGGGTCGCCATGCTCGCCAGCGGGAGAGGACCGCCAGGCAGGCCGGAGGAGGAGAAAGAAGGCCGCCAGGCCAGCAACAGAGGAGGTGTTGCTGGCTGGCTGTAGATAGAAAGAGATCACCACGAGGTCAGGTCTTAAATAGCGGGGGTAGGCGTGGCTTAGCAGTTGACCCCCGCTCCGTGGTGTATGGCGGCGCTGGTTGGCTGGGCCGAGGCATACTGCTGGGGGTGGTGGGGTCGGCTAGGCAGCGACAAGCAGCGTTTGTGGAGAATTCACTACAAAGTGATTTCGCGTTCATGCGGGCCGGTGCTGGCTGGTTCCTGGTGAGGAAACTGATCAGCAAGTTGTCATCAGTTGTAGGCTAAAACTAGGCAGGTATTTGTTTTTATAAGTTTACAAATACAGGTTAAACCTTGTATTAATGAATTTGGTAATGAAAAAGTCGACTCGATATTGAGGAGTCTTGTCAAAAGTAAAGAGAGAGAGAATCATATTTGGCAATCTTGCCCAGCGAGCCTACACACTTGTCACTAACAATGCAGTGATTTTCAGTCATCTGCAATACTTGGAAGTGTGAGGTGCTGCCTCTTTTTATGGAAAAGTCTTGGGTGATTACAAGAGTTACTGACTTTTTAGCTTTGCGAAAGTTCTCGCCGCAACCCTAGAGTAGACAGAAGTGTCCACAGTAGCCTATAACAATTGCTTATCAAAAAAAAGTTAAGAACGTTACGCTGTTACGTTAATAATTCTCATATTCATGTAGGAAAAGTCATGGAAAAAAAGTAATTCTCGTATTCACGTACGACTTTTTCTTTTCCAAATATTGGTTATTGGCCATCAACTGAACCAAAAATGAGTTCTGGACCAAGTACTAAAAATACCCAAATTTACCATTTTCACAATGAATGGGAAGAAGACTATTTTTTACCATGAATAATTTGAAGTGTCTGTGCTTGATCTGCCATGCGTCTCCAGCTCTAGCTAAGAAAGAAAACCCTGAAAGGCATTTCAAAAGTTTTCACAAGAAGTATGATAATGATTTCCCACCCAAAAGTGAGCTATGAAAGAAGAAAGTTCATAAACTGAAATCACAGCTTACTGCACAACAAACTCTTTTTACAGAAGCGAACTCAAAATCAAGCAACCATTGCAACATTCAGGGTGAGTCGAGTACTTACAAAGCATAAAAAAAAACATTTCAAGTTAGAGAAATATTCAAAGGCCTATTTAGAAGCAGCATATTCGTTGTTTGAAAATTTCAAAAGTAAGTTTGAAATACTGTTTTCTATTAAGGATGTTCAGTTATCAAGAAACACTGTCATGAGGCGCTGTGAATTCATGGCTGAGGATTTGGGTGAACAACTGAATAAAGACATACGTGAGTGTGTGTTCTTTTCATTACAATTTGTTGAGTCTACTGATGTGGTCGATACATCACAATTATGTATTTTCATGAGAATGGTGTTTAAAGACATGAGTACCAAAGAGGAACTGCAGAAAATTCTACCATTAAAAGGAAAAACTCGGGATGAAGACTTATTTCAGACTTTTAGTGATTTTGTTAATACTACTGTAGAGTTATGAGATATTGGTTCACACTCAGGATGGGATGGAGAAAGGAAACTCACAATGTGCTCACTGTATACATATTGTATTGGATGTACAATGCAGCTTGTTGCTGGGTAGGTAGCATGGTAATAAGCGTTGAGTAGAGAGAGCTGGGTGGTGAGGGTGGCCAGAGTGAGGGCACGCGGCTTGAGGGAAGCCAAGGTCGCTGGCGGGAGCGGCAGCCGCACGGCTGGCGCGGAGGAGGAGGTGTTGCTTGCTGGTGGCACTGAGTAGAAAGAGAATGGTCACAGCGGTGTCAGGCCTTATAAGGCGGGGGTAGGCGTAGGTAGATAGTTAACCCCCGCTCCGTGGGCGGCGCTGGAGGCGTAGGCTAGGGGATTCGAGAAGGTTCGGTGCTTGTAGGGGAGGAATCCACTACAATACTCCCCTTCCCCTCCGGGCGCGGCGGGAGGCTGGAGGTTGGCAGAGTTGCGTGCCACATGTGAGGCAGAACGGGCGGTGCATGCCACATGTGGGACATAGCAGCGAGGGCGTGGATGAGCCGGCCGCTAGGGGGGGGGCAACTCTGTCTAGATACACGGGATCTGTGGGAGAAAAGAGGGAGAAGGAGGGTTGTGGAGGCGATGAATGTTGTGCTTCCCTCGCGACAGGTACAGAGTCGTCAGATGCGCCTGCTGGGGTGTGTGGGCCTGGGTCAGGAGCAGGGGCTGCGTCAGGAAGTGTGTCCATGACAGCAGCAGGGTGCATGACAGCAGCAGGGTCCACGACAGCAGCAGGGTACAGGACAGTAGCAGGGCGTACCTGAGGGAGAAAAGAGGGGTGTGTGGGTCCGCGTCAGGAGCAGGGGCCGCGTCAGGAAGAGCGGCAGGGGGTACTGCTGGGCCTGGGGCGGCGTCTGAGGCAGGACGGGGTGTGTTGGGGTCGGTAGGACGTGGTGCTTGGGGCAGGAAGAGGAGCGGCTGTCCGCTTTGAGTAGCAGAGCTGCTCTAGGGTGTCTAACCTGCGGTGTAGAGACAGTAGTTGTAGAGTCGATGAGAGCTGCCTCTGCGTGGGTAAGCCAGTCTTCCATGTTGCTTGAAGACTGGGAGAGTGATCAGTTCCTCCTCCATCCTGTGTGAGTGGTCACTCCGGGGTCACCATTTGTAGGGTTACGAGATATTGGTTCACACTCAGGATGGGATGGAGAAAGGAAACTCACAATGTGCTCACTGTATACATATTGTATTGGATGTACAATGCAGCTTGTTGCTGGGTAGGTAGCATGGTAATAAGCGTTGAGTAGAGAGAGCTGGGTGGTGAGGGTGGCCAGAGTGAGGGCACGCGGCTTGAGGGAAGCCAAGGTCGCTGGCGGGAGCGGCAGTCGCACAGCGTCCGCGGAGGAGGAGGTGTTGCTTGCTGGTGGCACTGAGTAGAAAGAGAATGGTCACAGCGGTGTCAGGCCTTATAAGGCGAGGGTAGGCGTAGGTAGATAGTTGACCCCCGCTCCGTGGGCGGCGCTGGAGGCGTAGGTTGAAATTCAAGGGGTTAGAATTGCTTGTGAGAGAGAATCCTACAATATATACTATATATATATATATATATATATATATATATATATATATATATATATATATATATATATATATATATATATATATATATATATATATATATATATATATAAATAAATAAATAAATATATATATATATATATATATATATATATATATATATATATATATATATATATATATATATATATATATATATATATATATATATATATATATATATTATGGAATTTCGTGATATTATGTTGTCTAGCACTCAGGATGGATGGAAACTCTAAGGTGGTGGTTTTCTTATATAATATAAGTTATATGATAGACAGTCTGGTGCTGGAGATGCCGTGTGGTGAGGAGCTGCTCAGTAGACACGTTCGGTGAGTAGCATGTTGAAGGAGGTAGATGTGCAGGAGCTTCGTTAGAGAAGATGTTGCCTGTTGCTGGCCTCCAGGTTGAATGAGAACGGGACAGCGAGGAGCTTGCTTGGAGGAGGTGTTGCGTGTTCAGGAACCGAGAGCAGAAATGAGAGAGCTGGTTGGTGAGGACGCTCAGAGAAGGACAGCTGGTGGGTCGCCATGCTCGCCGGCGGGAGAGAGGACCGCCAGGCAGGCGGAGGAGAAGCAAGGGCTGCCAAGCAGCGGCGGAGGAGGAGGTGTTGCGTGTTCAAGAAGAGAGGCCAGAATGAATCTCAATGGAGAGACAGAGCTTATATACACAGCAGCCGTGAGTCACCCGTGAGTCAAGCGTGGGAAGTCGCGGTCTTTTGACTCTGTTGCTAGGATACTGTGGCATCTGGTGACGCCCCCTTCCCCCCTGGGCCGCTCGTTTGGTTGCTAGGGAAGACGTAGCAGGTGGCATGCGGCTACGCAGTTGTAGGGGAGACGTCCACTACAATACTCCCCCCTTCCCTCCAGGCGGTGTAGGAGACTTGTTGTCTGTAGAGTTGCTTAGCACATGTGAGGCAGAACGGGCGGTGCATGCCTCATGTGAGACAACGGCGATGGCGTGGATGAGCCGGTCGCTGGATACAACTGTCTATATACACACTATCTGTGGGAGAAGAGAGGGAGAAAAAGGGTGTGTGGAGGCGATGAATGTTATGCTTCCCTCACGGCAGAAACAGAGTCGTCAGATGCACCTGCTGGGGTGTGTGGGCCTGGGTCAGGAGCAGGGGCTGCGTCAGCAGAAGCGGATGAGGGCTCGTGACAGCAGCTGGGTCCACGACAGCAGCAGGGTGCAGGACATTAGCAGGGAGTACCTGAGGGAGAAAAGAGGGGTGTGTGGGTCCGCACTCAGGAACAGAGGCCGCGTCAGGGGCGTCAGGGGCGGCAGGGGTTACTGCTGGGCCGGGTTCGGCGTCTGAGGCAGGACGGGTGTGCTGGGGTAGGTAGGATGTGGTGCTTGGGGCAGGAAGAGGAGCTGGTGTCTGCTTAGAGTAGCAGAGCTGCTTCTGTGTGGATAAGCCAGTCTTCTATGCTGCTTGAAGACTGGGAGCGTGATCAGTTTCTCCTCCATCCTGTGTGAGTGCGAATCTCCGGGAGTCACCATTTGTAGGGTTTCGTGATAAGCCAGTCTTCTATGCTGCTTGAAGACTGGGAGCGTGATCAGTTTCTCCTCCATCCTGTGTGAGTGCGAATCTCCGGGAGTCACCATTTGTAGGGTTTCGTGATAAGCCAGTCTTCTATGCTGCTTGAAGACTGGGAGCGTGATCAGTTTCTCCTCCATCCTGTGTGAGTGCGAATCTCCGGGAGTCACCATTTGTAGGGTTTCGTGATATAATGTTGTCTAGCACTCAGGATGGAGGAAACTCTAAGGTGGTTTTCTTATATAATATAAGTTATATGGTAGACAGTCTGGTGCTGGAGGTGCCGTGTGGTGAGGAGCTGCTCAGTAGACACGTTCGGTGAGTAGTAGGGTGTGTCAATTTAGGGGGTGAGCTGGCTAAATTGAAAATCGAGTAATTTGGTAGCAATTTATTGTAGTCTTTAAGCATGCAAAACAATATTCTGGCATAAATTTTTTTTATAATAAGTCCTACCTACATCAAATGGATTTTTAAATGTACATATTTGTGAATTTATAACATAACCAGCGTTTGCACACATGTTACTGTTTCAAGTTTCAAATTATTATATTTTATTATCCGTAGTCTATTTGAAAGTAACCAATGCCTTCATACTCTCTTTGCTTTGGTTTCTTGTCATCAATAGTCTGCTTGCTATTTGTGCTTTGATGTAACCTTCTCGCCTCTCGTGGCTGTAAACATGGCCCGCTGCTTCTGTGACCATTTTCACACATCTCTCCACACTTTGAGTGTGGGAAGGCCACTTCGGCACCTGCATTGGAGTCTCTTTAAGGTTTCTCAATTCTTGGCTAGTTAGACTTGTTGTCAATGGTGGCTCTAAGACTTCCAAACTCAAGTCAACCAATTCTGACAATTTGGTGGCATTGACGTTTATTGGGGAACTTTTCTTGAATGAAACGAACAGTCTCCCAACTGGTCGTCATCTATTAGCGTTCCTCTAATCTTTAGAATGACTTCTACAGCCTCGGTTCGGAGATTGGTACATTGACTGCAAAGCATTGCTTGCAAAACTGCTTCTGATCGAGCATACCAAGCGGACCTTCTTGCCACAGGTAACACGATGTCCCTCACTACCTTCCTCTGTGTTCTTACTAGCTGCAATTAAAACAAAAGGTGATTGGGCCCATCCACCCACATAGGATTAAGTTTCACACTAAACCACTGGGGAAGATAAACTCCAATAATAAATTCAACAATTAACCTCAAATTCTTCAGCACTTTGCCCTTCAATTCGTGTTTGGAAATCCGAATCCTGCAGAAACGAAGAGCTGTAGTTAACCAACGGCTGTGACTGACAGGTCCAATCTCCAAGAGAGCCAATGACTGAGGCACTTCTCCTGATCTTATTGCTTGGGCAATACGATAAGCATAGGATTGATCTGTGCTGAGATCTTTGATGACTCCTTCAGACAACGCCGGAAGGGGAGGACCAACTTCGACCTTTGGAAAGGTTGTATTTATTTCTAGTTGTGTTGCTTCATCCAGCATGATGCCAAGGGGACCTGACCACTTGTTGTTGCTCTTTGTAGGACCATCAAGTTCCTGGATGAGATGACGAAGAGGTAGCTCGCCTGTATGTAAATCACATACAATCCAAACAATTTCTTCCTAGTTTTTTCTCTAAATGCGTCATTACACCCCCCTGCCATCCGTTGTTCACTGCAGTTGAATCTCCACCAACAGCCTGCAGTGAACTGCCAAGTCCTCTCTCCTGAACCCAACATAAAATATGATCAGCAATGACCTCTGCATGTTTCTTCCCTTCTACTTCAGTTTCGGGAGCAAAGTAAAACAAAAACCGACCACCAGGCTCAGAACAGACAGAGTAGTGTTCTTCTTTGATGAGACCTGGAAACTTTCTGTTCACTCCCTCTACTTCTAGCAAAACTTTTGTGTCATCTATTCTTCCATCAAACAAAAGACAGGAGAGCCCTCCCTCGCTTAAATCTTTTTCATGCTGATCAGATATTTCCTTCATTATTTTTCTTGTGCTCTTCTAATTTTATTATGATCTATCACCAAAGATACATCCTCTCGGCTGATGAGGCCTGCATCTATCCAAGCGGCAGTTGCAATTTCTGCAGCCTCACGAAGTCCAGCATGGTGGCGAATACTAGCTAAAGCAATGTTTGAAATATTTCTTGTTGTATTTCATTTTCTTTGGTAAAGGTTCAGATGGCTCTTTGGAACTATCATCTGATGTTGCTTCCTGTTCATCAGAAGAACTATCAAAGAAGTGATAAACATCTTGACACAGCTCTTCCTCTCTTTGGATGACTTCTTCACTCTTCATTTTCTTCTTTTGTTCCCTCTCTCGGATTTGTTCTCTCTTCTTGGCATTAGCAATCTGCTTCTTTGTTTCTGAATAATCTATTGAACCCATTTGCATACTTCCTTGGCCTTCTGCCTTTGTCTTCTGTGCCTTTATAAATTCAAGCTCTAAAACAGGGATCTTCTTTTCACGAGGACAACCACAATCAATGTGGGAATTATTTTCTCTCTTACCTGAGTGAGAACAGTTGGATTCAGAACATAATTGTATGGAGCACTTGCAGGTCAAAATGTCAAACAGAGTATCAAGTGTGTGCAAAAATTCATTTTTCCTGGCCAAGTTTCCTTTACCAAGTGATGTTTCAACTGCTTTGTGCCATAATTTCGTTAGTTTTAGCTCAATAGTTCGACACTGATTAATCACAGGTGGTTTGAATAGTGCATTAGCTTTTGTCCATTGATGCAGAAGAGGACTATCATGTCATTTATGAGTTCTTTATCTGTATAGTTCCTTCTGTCCTTTGCATTTTTTTCTCGAAGGAGTAACCCTAATCTTAGCATGTCTCTCACTGTTGGAAGTTCTGATACAGGAAGCTTCTTCCCTTTACCAACTAGCAGGCTCAAGTGGGTTGACAACTGACTTCTTGTCTTCAATTTTGACATCTTCACACTATCTGACAAATAGAAAAATATTTCAATGTTTCATAATTCAATTGTTGTTTCAAAAAATATCAATTTGTTTATCAAAATGCTGTAACAGAAATAACATAATAATTTCTTAGAACATAATGTTTTATACAATGATATAAGTAACTGCGACAATCAATATGCCCTACTTACAATAATTAAAATGTAGAATTCGTCTGGTAGAGTAGGTGCAAGTGCAATGAGAGCAAACCACCGTCTATGATATCTAGAAGGAGAGTGAGCCGGACGCCTTATCCTCACGCTTGGTACAAGTCAAAACAAGAATTAAACTGTCCCACACGGAGAGCCTGTTCATGTTCATGTTCTGACATGCATATTGTACACAAGCTATAGAACCATAAAATACTCCATAATCCATATGCTTACATGAGATTAGTTAATATCAAGTGAATAATTCTAATCAAGTCTCATTAATTTGTTGAAATACTGATATTTGAAACTTTAAGGTATAATTGATGTAGGTGAGGGTTATTTCAATTCATTTTTGTTTGCTAATCTCAAGTTTAGACATAAAGAGGCACAATATTTTGACTACCAAATTTGATTTTTAACATGTTGACAAAATTGACACACCCTAGCTGAGTAGTGTGTTGAAGGAGGTAGATGTGCAGGAGCTTCGTTAGAGAAGATGTTGCCTGTTGCTGGCCTCCTGGTTGAATGAGAGCTGGACAGCGAAGAGCTTGCTTGGAGGAGGTGTTGCGTGTTCAGGAACCGAGAGCAGAATAAGAGAGCTGGTTGGTGAGGACGCTCAAAGAAGGACAGCTGGTGGGTCGCCATGTTCGCCGGCGGGAGCGAGGACCGCCAGGCAGGCGGAGGAGAAGTGAGGGCCGCCAGGCAGCGGCGGAGGAGGAGATGTTGCGTGTTCAAGAAGAGAGGCCAGAATGAATCTCAATGAAGAGACAGAGCTTATATACACAGCAGCCGTGAGTCACCCGTGAGTCAACTGTGGGAAGTCGCCGGTCTTTTGACTCCGTTGCTAGGATACTGTGGCATCTGGTGACGCCCCCCCCCTGGGCCGCTCGTTTGGTTGCTTGGGAAGACGTAGCAGGTGGCATGCGGCTACGCAGTTGTAGGGGAGACGTCCACTACAATATATATGTATGTATGTATGTATGTATGTATGTATGTATGTATGTATGTATGTATGTATGTATATATATATATATATATATATATATATATATATATATATATATATATATATATATATATATAAATCACACGGAAAATGGAAAGCGAATTGCCTTGAATGTATTGAATAAAGGCAGCTAAGTACTCCGTTGACTCGTATTTATCAAAATTCTTACGTTTTCATTGTGGTTACATAAATATATATATATATATATATATATATATATATATATATATATATATATATATATATATATATATATATATATATATATATATATATATATATATATATATATATATATATAGATATATATATATATATATATATATATATATATATATATCGATAAAATCACACGGGAAAAGGGAAACAACGGAGCACCTTATTCAAGACATCTTCAGAGGCTGTGGGGTACGTGATGTTTGGGTTCACACTCAGGATGGGATGGAGAAAGGAAACTCACAATGTGCTCTCTGTATACATGTTGTATTGGATCTACAATGCAGCTTGGTGCTGGGAAGGCAGCATGGTTACAAGCGTTTAGTAGAGAGAGCTGGTTGGTGAGGGTGCTCAGAGGACAAGCTTGTGGGTCGCCATGCTCGCCGGCGGGAGCGAGGGCCGCCAGGCAGCGGTGAAGGAGGTGGTGGTGTAGTGGATTTCTCCCCTACAAACGCTGTTTGTCACTGAGTAGCCGACCCCGCGAATTCCTCAGTGTATGCCTCGTGGTCTAGGTCAACCAGCGCCACCCACGGAGCGGGGGTCAACTATCTACCCACGCCTACCTTCGCTATAAAAGACCTGACCTCGTGGTGACCTGTCTCTTTCTACCTACACCAACCAGCCAGCAACACCTCCTCCTCGTCCGCCTGCCTGGCAGTCCTCGCTCCCGCCGGCGAGCATGGCGACCCACAAGCTG
>NW_024750585.1:0-16310 GCF_018991925.1 Homarus americanus
TATACGACAAATTCAATAAGGAAATAATAATAATAATAATAATAATAATAATAATAATAATAATAATAATAATAATAATAATACTAATGATCATAATAATAATAATAATAATAATAATAATAATAATAATAATAATAATAATAATAATAATAATAATAATAATAATAATAATAATGATCATAATAATAATAATAATTAAAATAATAATAATAATAATAATAATAATAATAATAATAATAATAATAATAATTATAATAATAATAATAATAATAATAATAATGATAATAATAATAATAATACTAATAATAATAATACAAGACAAACCGTTTATTAACCATCATGGCTCAGGGTGTTCCCAATTATACAAAATTTGGATCATCTATCTCCCGACTCCAGGCCCCCAACCATCCATTCTCCTATCCCCAACCATCGATCCCCCTACCCTAACCACTGATCCCCTACCACAACCATCCAGCCCCCTGCCCCCGGACACAAGGAGGGCGTGTGTACATAGTGGCGTCACTCCAGAAGTAAACACAGCGAGTTGTGGCCTCCCTCCCTTCAACCCCGCCTCAATACTTAGGCCAAAGATGGACAGGATGGGTGGGAGGGGAGGGATGGATAGGATGAGTGGAAGGGGAGGGATGGACGAAGTGGGAGGGAAGGGATGGACAGGATGGGTGAACTTAACTAACTTTCAAACTTTCTTCACACTCCACCATCTTGGCTTTCACTCTACTTGCACTCCCCCGCCCCCCCCCCTTTCTCTCTGTCCTCTCTCCTCTGCTCCCACCTCCTCCCTACACTGAAAGAATTCCTCGGATATCTGAAATTCTGATATCTTCTCTCTGATTGGTCACGTTCCGACTTTCTTTTTGCTCAAACATTAGCACCTTTCGTTTTTATGGTTATTGCTTGCCCTCAACCTTTCTCTTCTTAAGCAATACTACTCTTTCTTTTGTTAGTAATCGATATCAACTTTATCTTCTCAAACATCACCCCATTTCTTTGGCAATTATTCTTTCTTAATGTTCTCTCTTCAAGCAACACTCTCTAACTTTCTCTTCAAGCAACACACTAGATCTTTCTCTCTTCAAGCAAAACTAACTATCTCTCTTCAAGCAACACTAACTTTCTCTCTTCAAGCAACACTAACATTCTTCTACTAGTTTTCCCATTCACCTTTCCTTTCTCAATCACAATTCTAAATCCTCCTACAAAATCTTACAGTTCTGTTTCTTGATCCACTGACAACAAACACTTCTAGGACGAGCAACAACCGACCTACCACACCTTACCAATCTCTTCCACTCTCACCCCTTATGTGCGATACGCTGTAAACACCTCCCTTCTGCAGCTCCCTCTACAAACATAACACAAAACAAAAGCGATCACTAAAACGGCTGACACCCTTGACCGAAGCTAAAATTGATAAGGCTTCATCATCTTTGTATAAATATATTTTGTATGAAGTTTGGTTGCACTGCAGCCATTAGAACTTAAGTTATCCTGTGGACACCATTTGTTGACAGAATGACTGATGAACGGACGGACGGACGGATGGAGAGCACCATTGTTATTCAGACCACCGATTCTTTTCTTTATTGGGAACTTAATACTTATTTTCTTTCTTCACTCCACCTTCGATCAGGAACCCCTCACTTGACCACTATCAAATGGGCTTAATTCTTCTATGGGAAGCCTCAATCCGTACACCCGACTCTCATCATCACTACCATCAACGTTTTACAGCCACTTTCCGCGCTCTAAAAACTTCCTCCCAACTTCAGTCCATCAATTCTGCCATATACTCGATCCAGGGCTACAGACAGTGTGGTTTTTCTTGTTTAGTGAGTTTTATTGTAGTAATTATTCGTATATCTCTTTTGAATGTACCTCCTCAAACCCATTCTATTTACCACTCAAGAGGGCAATGTTGTCCCCTGAGTGGTCCGTAAGTCGTAACATTTACACTGGATAAACATAATGGCCATTTCGCCCCTTTTGTATGATATATATGGACACAAAGTAGTACCTTCAGCTGTATATTGTTATATTACTCTTATTAATTATGTATAGTAAAGCATTGCAGAACATGTATTAATTCTATGTAATATTCCATTTATTGTGCACCATGTTATGTATATAAATTATCACATTTATACTTTATGTATTCAGCTTGTGAATGCTGGCATTTGTACAGGCCAGCGCGTAGTAATACATAGATAGAGGTAGATAGTCAAGACCGAGTCCTGGTGGCGTGCCCACAGGCTTCTGCGTCCTATTGTAAATATCTCCCGTACGAGAATAGAACCTACTTTTAAAGACAACAAGTGTTTGTATATACCCTCAGTAGTATAGAACATTCTTTGGGTATCTGGCAATACGCTAGACCTTTAGTTTCCTGAATCATTGTGACCTAGCAGGATATTTAATTTTTATTTATTTTTTATCTTAAAGGTCTTGCTGGGAACATTGTTGGACTACTGAGACTACCTAAGGTACTGCTGGGAACATTGCTGGACTACTGAGACTACCTAAGGTACTGGTGGGAACATTGCTGGACTACTGAGACTACCTAAGGTGCTGCTAGAAACATGGCTGGACTACTGAGACTACCTAAGGTACTGCTGGGAACATGGCTGGACTACTGAGACTACCTAAGGTACTGCTGGGAACATTGCTGGACTACTGAGACTACCTAAGGTGCTGCTAGAAACATGGCTGGACTACTGAGACTACCTAAGGTACTGCTGGGAACATGGCTGGACTACTGAGACTACCTAAGGTACTGCTGGGAACATGGCTGGACTACTGAGACTACCTAAGGTGCTGCTGGAAACATGGCTGGACTACTGAGACAACCTAAGGTACTGCTGGGAACATGGCTGGACTACTGAGGCTACCTAAGGTGCTGTTGGAAACATGGCTGGACTACTGAGACTACCCAAGCAAGGCTAGACATTCAACTGCCCCCTCGTGAAGACTCTTAAAAAATGCGCCTCTAGACTATTTTCATCTAGTGTGTGTGTGTGTGTGTGTGCGCGCGCGCGCGTCAGGTCTTGTGATTCACTCATATAGATTCGTCAAACTCAAACTATTTTCGTCCGCTATAATAACACTTCATGCATCATATTCCCATAACGTCCCTCGTTGACCTCTTGCTTGACCTAATATTTACCTTGTTAACCTGAAACTCTTATCTGCAAAAACTCTTAAATATAAAATCAATCTTCCCTTTGTCCAGTTTGCCTTCTCTTCCCTCACTTCATTACTCTTACATTCTACTAATAATATAAAAATATATCCATTTACGCGTATCCGGTGATTTACGTCATCGCCTTACCTCGTGGTCTATGTTATACTTTCAACAGTGTGGGAGAGCAAAATGAACACCGTGAGTTAGAGAGGACTAGTTCAAGGCTCGAGCCTGCCAGTCATCCTTAGAGTCTACTTAATCACCCAGCGAACCAACAGAGAACGGACCTCTTTTTCATCCTGCTTAGTTTTGGAAGTTCGACTAGATACGACTGGACAACAAACCCTCAAATATAATGCTACTGAAATAAAGTGTAATCCATGTAAAGCAGTAAGCAACCCTCACTTCACAAGGCAGACACGTACTGTACATACAAACTTTGATTAACAAGTACAAAACAAAGGGTCACGCCAAGTCAATATACAATATATAAGAATTGCCATAAACCTGTAACGTCCCGTGGTGGAACTGAACCACGGGAATGAGTCTTCGGACTGACTTACCCAAATTGTTGTATCTCGTTTGGGGTCGATGCTGCTTCGTTTTGGGAGGGAGCAAACTTTTGACCCCGACTGTACCTAATTGTATCTAGTTAGTAAAATTAAATTCACTTCACTATGCTCTACACTATAACTTAACCGATGTAAACTGACGCGAAACATTTAATTATAACACATTTTTAACAATGGCACGATATCGCCCCTCGTCTTATTTTTGTCCAGTTCTACCCCACACTTGAGCTTCTTGGCATACTCAGTAACACAATTTATCAGAGACAGTCCAATGTTGTACAGCTCTAAGTATGGTTACGGACACACCATAGTAAAGTGACTGACTCCCATCCTCCCTCAAGCAGTAATATCTTCCCTCAAGCAGTAACATCCTCCTTCAAGCAGTAACATCCTCCTTCAAGCAGTAACATCCACCCTCAAGCAGTGACATCCTCCCTCAAGCAGTGACATCCTCTCTCAAGCAGTAATATCCTCCCTCAAACAGTAACATCCACCCTCTCCCCACCAGGCAGGCACGAAAGAATATGAACCCGGTGTCTGATATACTGTACTCCTGCGTCACACCAATACCAAGGGTCGACCAAATAAAACCACAATATTCAATAATCCTTTTTTATCTATTGTGAACTAACTTTTTGTGTAATTTCTTTTGGACATTTTTTTTTGAAGCCTGAACCGTTGGAGTGGGTGGTTCGCTGTCAGCAATACATCCAGTAGTAAAATTATCAGAAACCTCGTCAGCGGATGTACATAGTCTTCTGTTAAGGCTGACGACGACGACAACCACAAGAACGACTAAGACGACGTCCCCAGGGAGGTGACAGCAGCTCTTTGTCTCCCTTGTCAAGAGACGAACTAGAAATGGCAGTGCGACACCTATGATCAATGGGTCCCAGTGATGGGTGCCAGTGATGGGTGCCAAGCGATGGGTGCCTATGGGTGTAAATGGTGGTTAATATGTGTAGTGCGGGGTGCCAATGTTGGGAGAGAGTGGCGGATGCCAACCCTGGATGACTGACAGGTCCCAATGATGGTTGACAGTGACAGGTGCAAATGATGGTTGACAGTGACGGACAGTGACAGGTGCCAATGCTGGATGACAGTGGAGAGTATCAATGGTGGATGACAGAATAGTGCTACTGTAGTATGGCAGTGCAGAATGTCAATGTTAGATGACAGTAAGGTGATGCCAACAGTGGATGACAGTAACGAGTGCCGAGGTGGGTGGTAATGAAGCATCATAAGGACGAGAATCAGAATCACTGATACAAAGTTACAAACACTCAAGGTTATATAAGAATCTTTAAGTCATACGCCTGTGTCATGATCATGGCTCTCACAGTGTTGTCTCATTATACAGTATATTGCTTTCTCTCTCCTGTACTATTGGCTATACTAGGTGTGAGTACCCCAGGGTCCTTATGAGAGGCTTGCTGATAAAAAGTTAAGATATTAATTATCACATTTAACATAATTATTACAACGTACAGTGATTCTTGTAGCTAATTGGCATCATCTCCATCATTATTATTATTTCTGTGACTTTTATTGTTATTATTATTGCCGACTGTGACGTCAAAGAATTTGCGACAGCACCAATAAAAAGTGCAAGTGACAATGGTTATCACAGGGCAGTTCGGACACAGTACTGTATACTGAAGAGTACGCCTTCGGACTCGAGTTCTTGTGGTGGGGGCTTGAGACTTGACTTGGACTCGACTTGACTCGAGCTTCGCCTCTCTTGACTTGCGAGTTGATTTAACATCGCAATATCCGTAAAACACAATGGGGAGAATAATCGAAGTCTAATAAATATGTCATGAGGTGAGAGAGTAAATTTAATCCCTTGTAATGATATGTGACTCTTATTTGCTCTCAATAGCTTATAATACCCTCAAGACTAACGAGAAAAAGCCTCAACGAAAACGCGGTTTATATTACCAGGAGTGACACTTTTTTTTCTACGTTGTGTCTGAAACAATTTGTATGGTAATCCGGTAATGGTCTTAATAATAGCTGCTTAAGTTGTGTTTCTAATTTGCATATGTTGACCATCTACACAGTGAGAGGTATAATTGTTGATGATGTAGTCTAATTAATGTAAAGAAAAGGTAAGTGTTACTGGCTGTGTTAACGTTATGATACTGGACGCTAAGGTGTTGGTGGGTAAAGCTAGGTTAGGTTAAGTTAGGTTAGGTAATGTAAAGTTAGGTTAGGTGAGGTTAAGTTAGATTAAATAAGGTTAGATAAGGTTAAATTAGGTTAAATCAATTTCGGTTAGTATAAAGGGGTGTGTGACTATTGTTCTATTGTGTGATTGCCAGGTGTTACATATTGTGAGGCAAGATAGTTTAGATTTACAGCCTCTTGTCCTTATATATCATTGCATATTGAAACACCAGTCAGTAAACAGGAATGAAATTATGTTATGTTTTGTTGTTATGTTATGTTGTTATGTTATGTTGTTATGTTATGTTATGTTATTCAGGTTTAATTTTTGTTTTCCTATTTAATTTATTAGGAATTCAATTATATTCAAATAATAAAGATTGATAATAACACTTAAATACTAACATGTAATACGCATGTTGAAGCGTAGTACAATATTCATAAAGTTATTCTGATGGTCCGTCTATCTTGTCAGTTATAATCTCGAGGAGTGATAGACAGAAGGACCAATGAGAGTGACAGATCTTCTTCCTTACGTGACAATAATGTCAGTTTGTGTTTGTTACTGATAAACTGACTTGTGTGTGTGTGTGTGTGTGTGTGTGTGTGTTTGTTTTCAAATTCCCTACAAAGTTATTTTTATTAACGTATGTGGAGATAATTTCTATACTGAAAGCCATCTAGACATCTAAAGTTAAGAACACTTCCGTACATCTTATTTACAACTGTCAAAAACACGAAGCTTGTTCACCATTTCAAACCAGACACTCAAATCTAAACACCGGCACAAAATAACACACCTGCTGAAATACACACCTGTTGAAAAATCCATCTGATGAAAAAAACATCAGCACAAAAACAGCTGTAGAAAACACACCTGCAACACTCCCATTAAAGAACACACCTGCTCACCAGAATTCCTACACAAAAACACACCTACACAAAAGAACACCTACACAAACACACCTACACAAAAACACACCTACACAAAAACACACCTACACAAAAGAACACCTACACAAAAGAACACCTACACAAAACCGACGGACAGAAGTTAAACTCCTAAACGCCAATATCGTTTGCCATCCCTGTTACTGTCTGCCATTCCTGTTTGTCTGACATCCTTGTCACCGTCTGTAATCTACATCACTGTTCACCAAACACATCACTGTTCACCATCCACATCACTGTTCACCATAGACACCCCTGTTCACCATCCACAGTACTGTTCACCATCCACATCACTGTTCACCATAGACACCACTGTTCACCATCCACATCACTGTTCACCAACCACATCACTGTTCACCATCCACATCACTGTTCACCATCCACATCACTGTTCACCATCCACATCACTGTTCACCATAGACACCACTGTTCACCATCCACATTACTCTTCACCATCCACATCACTGTTCACCATCCACATCACTGTTCACCATCCACATCACTGTTCACCATCCACATCACTGTTCACCATAGACACCCCTGTTCATCATCCACAGTACTGTTCACCATCCACATCACTGTTCACCATCCACATCACTGTTCACCAACCACATCACTGTTCACCATCCACATCACTGTTCACCATCCACATCACTGTTCACCATAGACACCACTGTTCACCATCCACAGTACTCTTCACCATCCACATCACTGTTCACCATCCACATCACTTTCCCATCCACATCACTGTTCATCATCCACATCACGGTTCACCATCCACATCACTGTTCACCATAGACACCTGTTCACCATCCACATCACTGTTCACCATCCACATCACTGTTCACCATCCACATCACTGTTCACCAACCACATCACTGTTCACCATCCACATCACTGTTCACCATCACATCGCTGTTCACCAACCACATCACTGTTCACCATCCACATCACTGTTCACCATCCACATCACTGTTCACCATCCACATCACTGTTCACCATCCACATCACTGTTCACCATCCACATCACTGTTCACCATCCACATCACTGTTCACCATCCACATCACTGTTCACCAACCACATCACTGTTCACCATCCACATCACTTTTCACCATCCATCACTGTTCACCAACCACATCACTGTTCACCATCCACATCACTGTTCACCATAGACACCACTGTTCACCATCCACAGTACTGTTCACCATCCACATCACTGTTCACCATCCACATCACTGTTCACCATCCACATCACTGTTCACCATAGACACCCTGTTCACCATCCACAGTACTGTTCACCATCCACATCACTGTTCACCATAGACACCACTGTTCACCATCCATCACTGTTCACCAACCACATCACTGTTCACCATCCACATCCTGTTCACCATCCATCACTGTTCACCACATCACTGTTCACCAACCACATCCTTTCACCATCCACCACTGTTCACCATCCACATCACTGTTCACCATCCACATCACTGTTCACCATCCACATCACTGTTCACCATCCACATCACTGTTCACCATCCACATCACTGTTCACCATCCACATTACTGTTCACCATCCACATCACTGTTCACCATCCACATCACTGTTCACCAACCACATCACTGTTCATTAACCTCAGTGTGATTTAAATATGTGATCAAAACTCTAACTGTAGCCAGATACAATTAAAAGAATAAACTATTAAATCTTGGAAAACATACAGTACAGTACGGCACAGAAACAACAAGACCTGTAGTTTTGGTTTCTGTATTTTCTCTGAAGTGTATAAATGTAAATTGGGATATATTGTAATATGTTTTGTTTTCAAAATGTTTATTATGTAATGATTTTATTTGATATGTATGTATGTATGTATGTATGTATGTATGTATGTATGTATGTAAATTGAGTTTTATTCATAACTCGTTTTACTGTACATAAGTGAGGTCGGAATAGCCAATATGGTAGGCCGCACGAAAGCGAGTGAGTGTCAGTCCGTGTGTAAGTATTAGTTTGTGTGCGCTTTCATGTGTACTTTCCATATTTGTTATAATATTATGATATATGTTCATGTGTGTGTTTGTGTATACATCTACCCGAACGTTCATGGTCATGTTTTATGTGCTTTCATGTGTGCGTTCATGTATACTTCCATGCATGTGTTCATGTATATATAAAAACATAAGAATGGAGTAAACTACAGCGGGCCTATTGGCCCATACTGGGCCTCTCCCGTTTACACCCAACCCGTATCGCTCATTTATCCATCCAACCTATGTTTGAAGCCACCCAGCGTGTTCGAGTTAATGATGCTGTTCGGTAACTTGTTCCATTCATCCACTACTCTATTTCCAAACCAGTGTTTACCTATCTCGCGCCTAAATCTAGATTCGTCTAATTTAAAACCATTTCCACGAGTTCGCTCCTGGTTGGATAGTTTGAGTGCCTTTGTATATATGTGTCTGTGAGTTCGTGTATACATGTGATATTTCCTGATTAAGTCCGTGTGTACGTTCTTGTGTACACGCTCGTGTGCTCGTTCACGTGTACGTAAGTTTGTGTATGAATTTGTGACTATTTGCTTGTCAAGAAGAAGAGGAAAAAAAGGAATGGAAGAAAGGAGAAGAAAATGAGGAAAAACAGGAGGAGGAAAAGGAGAAAAAATAATAGGCGAGAAAGAAAGAAAAGGAAAGAGAGGAAGTGGAGAAAAAGGGGTATATAGGGGAGCAGAAGAAAGAAAAAGATAGAGGAAGATAACATGAAGGAGGTGGAGAAAGAGGAATGGGAGGAGAAAATGGAAGAGAACGACACGGATAGTAAAGTAATAACAGAGTACTGTAGTGTGAATACCCCCCCCCCTACCCTCTCCCTCCCCCTCCATCACGATATATCACCAGCATACCCAACATATAATGACCATATATCAAGCTGCATCACACACCGTGGACACCGTCCAAATTCATATTAGCAATATTTACGGAAACTCTCGTGCACCGGAAAAACGACCCTCACAGCGGAGTAACTCAGGGGTCGAATTAGCAGTGTCGAGGGAGGTCAGCTAATTCAGGGAGTCAGCTGTTCCCCCAAACACGTCCCGTCGCGTTTATTTACATTTGTTCCTATGATTTTCACCGGTTGCCAAGTTGACCAGGAATGGGTTTAACGCAGAATTTCCCCCGAGTTACATACAGTTCGTTAAGCATATGAAAAAAAGGATGGGTTTTATAGGTGACATTTTGGGGGGCTATACTTAAATTACAGTTCGTTAAGTAATTATATGTCTGTATTAGACTATAGTTACAGATAGTACTTAAATGAATTAAAAAAACTGACTGAATATGATAATTCACCTAATTTTGCAACAGTTCTTTACACACCTGAGAATAAGAGGCTTTTCACGAAATTCCCCGCGTCCCATCTTGTTTGACGTACAGTACAAAACACAGGCTAAACAAAAATACATCCTAGCTATGTAACATATTAAACGCATGAAAAGTGTCTAACGCAACTCTTTATCAATACAAATCATCGTTTAACAGTTACCAGAAGTGAAGGTAGAGAGCCACTGATATGACTCAACACAGCTAAAACAAGGGTAGAGAGCCACTGACATGACTCAACACAGCTAAAACAAGGGTAGAGAGCCACTGACATGACTCAACACAGCTAAAACAAGGGTAGAGAGCCACTGACATGACTCAACACAGCTAAAACAAGGGTAGAGAGCCACTGACATGATTCAACACAGCTAAAACAAGGGTAGAGAGCCATTGACATGACTCAACACAGCTAAAACAAGGGTAGAGAGCCATTGACATGACTCAACACAGCTAAAACCTGGGGGTAGAGGCCACTGACATGACTCCAACACAGCTAAAACAGGGGTAGAGAGCCACTGACGCATGACTCAACACAGCTAAAACAAGGGTAGAGAGCCACTGATACTTGACTCAACACAGCTAAAACAGGGGTAGAGAGCCATGACATGACTCAGCACAGCTAAAACAGGGTAGAGAGCCACTGACATGACTCAACACAGCTAAAACAGAGGTAGAGAGCCACTGACATGACTCAACACAGCTAAAACAAGGTTAGAGAGCCACTGACATGACTCAACACAGCTAAAACAGGGGTAGAGAGCCACTGACATGACTCAACACAGCTAAAACAAGGGTAGAAAGCCACTGACATGACTCAACACAGCTAAAACAAGGGTAGAAAGCCACTGACATGACTCAGCACAGCTAAAACAAGGGTAGAGAGCCACTGACATGACTCAACACAGCTAAAACAAGGGTAGAGAGCCACTGACATGACTCAACACAGCTAAAACAAGGGTAGAGAGCCACTGACATGACTCAACACAGCTAAAACAAGGGTAGAGAGCCACTGACATGACTCAACACAGCTAAAACAAGGGTAGAGAGCCAGTGACATGACTCAACACAGCTAAAACAAGGGTAGAGAGCGACCAGCCATCATCTTTATCTCTCTAATAGGATTACAAAATTGACTTTGTTATTCTAATCATCTCCAGCGGGTTCGTATGTCTGTCTGCCCGTTTGTCTATCTGTGTTTGAATCTTTCTGTCTATCTATATGCTTGTTTATCTGTCTGTATCTACCAGTCTGTCTGTCTGTCTGTCTGCCTGCTTGTCTGACTGCCTGTCTGTGTGTATCTCTGTTTGCATGTCTGTGTCTACTTATCTGTCTGTCTGCCTGTCTCTCTACCTCTTTGTCTTTCTGTCTATCTGTCTATCTATCTGTCTGTCTGCCTGCCTGTCTGTGTAAACCTGTCTGCATCTATTTGCCTGTCTGTTTGTATGTATACGCCTCAATGTAGCATAACTTGAGAGCAGAATAATTCACAGCCCAGTATTCATATCTTGCACATTGTATATTTACCATAATCAACCCTAAAACTACAATTTTTTTATCGTCGAAAGGTCATAGGTCAAGGTTAGGTTAGATTAGGATTGGTTAATTTACGCACGAGTTGGCATTTTCCACGAGTCAATCACTACCTTGGGGTGTACGTTAGGTTAGGTTAGGTTAGGTTAGTCTTCTGGTGAAATGAGCTGCTAGGGGATTATTCATTTTTAATGTGGTCGAAACTATACATCAATAAACACAACATTTGGACCCCTCCCCAGAGATTTTTTCTAGTGTTACTGTTTAAAAATCAATATACGGCACAACCTTGAAGTGTCATTTACGGTGAGGTGAGTCAGTGCCATTCTAGCCGGAAATATACACAACTTTCAAGAGAACAACACAGGATCTATTAGAGAGAGAGTTAGAGAGAGAGAGAGAGAGAGAGAGAGAGAGAGAGAGAGCGAGAGAGAGAGAGAGAGAGAGAAGACAAACATTTATTACTCCTACTCTGCATCGTCTTGAAAACGCTGTTGGTCAGGCCAGGAAACTTACCTGTAAAGATAAAAGAAATAAAAATTAACATGACACACATACACACACATATATTAACGGGGTTATATATATAAATCTCCTACATCACTGTAATTCACAATATGAAATAAAATTCAGTGAAATTCTAACCCATGGCGCCACGTATTAACACCACCCCCTGAGTACGCCACGATGACTTAACACCTATATAACGCCATCGTTGTACTCAAGAGATGAAGTCATTGTACTCAAGGGGTTAATACACATAACACCGTACTCAAGAAATGGACTTAAGTACACCTGGAAGAACCAAAATATACCTTGATGGACTAGACAGGTGTGTTGCATCTTGTACAAGTCAGGGGTGTGTTCGGGTCTGATGCCGCCACAGTGTTGACGAAGATAGAAAGGAAAAAATATACAATAAACAAGAAAAGGGGGAGAAAATGAGGTGAGAAAGACGGTCAATATAGAGAGGATAGATTGAGATGATAAATGCAGGAAGAACGCTGAACACAAGTCAACACTACTATAATAATGCAAGATGAACGCTGGGGAGAGAACGCGGTTAATTTGACTGAGAAGGACGGAACACCTGACAGCGACTCGGAACATAAAAGAAGTTTTCAAGGTACAATTAGCTGTTGAAAAAATAATAATATACAATGAAAATGAATATATGAATTTATAATGAGTTTAGAAGGTTAGGTATTTAATGACCCAACAATATTATTGTGTGTGTTTATTATTATTATTATTATTATTTTCAAATCTCAATGGCATTTGATATAGAAGAAAAAACAAATTCGAAGAAAAATGGATAAAAAATGAGAGAAGAAACAAAGAAATACAGTAATATTAACCGAGGGAAGAAAATGACAAAATAGGAAGAAATTGAGGTAAAAAAGGAGATAAAAAAGAGAGGTAAGAAATTAAAGAAAGGATCAAATAGAAGAAGAAAACCACCAATAAAATATAATACTTAAAAAAAATAAACGAAACGGAAGAACCAAAACAACAACAACAACAGACGCTGGAAAAGCCGACGATCTTGGCGCCTTCCAACCAGACCGTATATGAGTGAGGGAGTGTGTATGTTTGACTGTCAGGGAGAGTGTGTGTCTGTCAGGAAGGGAAGGAGAGAGAGAGAGAGAGGAACACGTCAGTATTATCTAGTAAGCGGTGACAGTTCGGTGTATGCTCCTCCTTCTCCTCGTCGTCGTCGTCACCAGGGTGTTGTATATCTCTTGATGGTCAGTCACCCACCAGCGCCTCCTAACTAGATAATATAACCTAACAAATATCTCCATCATGCAAGTGTTTTATTTATTTATTTATTCTATTATTTACTCTTATTACTATTTCTTCCATTTCCTTTTTTGTTACTTTTTTATGTCATTTTCCTGTTTGTTTTAATTATTTACTTTTATTCTATGTCAGTCATTACTTCTTTGGAGCTTCTTTTTTTTTCTTTATTCGTCTGATTGCTCTCTCTCTCTCTCTCTCTCTCTCTCTCTCTCTCTCTGACTGTCTGACTGTTTCTGTCCTCCTCTCTCTCTCTCCTCTCTTTCCTCTCTCTCTTTCTCTCTCTCTCTCTCTCTCTCTCTTTCTCTCTCTCTGACTGTCCCCTGGCTTCTTCTGTCTATCCTCTCTCTCTCCTCTCTCTCTCTCCTCTCCTCTCTCTCTCTCTCTCTCTCTCTCTCTCTCTCTCTCTCTCTCTCTCTCTCTCTCTCTCTCTGTGTGTGTGTGCGTCTGTCTGTGTCTGTCTGTCTCTCGCATATACACCTAAGACAGGAAAAGCTTAACGTCATTGCAACACACATCATCATTATCATCCGTTATTTTTTGTTCATGTTTCCTCACCTCCCGTTACGTCTGTTCTCCCACTTCCTCTGTCCCTTTGTTCACCATTTGTCTACTTCCTCTCTCAAGCTTCCCACAGTCGAGCAAAAGTTAGGTAATTTCTCAAAACTATCAACATTATTTACCCTATTCTTGTATTTATTTTCCTGTAACATTTATCGTTTCTCCCATTTATATTTTATTTACTTATCGTCGTCTGCTTGTCTCTCATTAAAGCCCTAGGTCGAAGAAACGTCAATAGCGTAAATTAAGCATAACACAAGATTTGCCCACCTAATTGATATTTTCACCTGCTGATTAATTACCTTACACTACCTGGGTTGGGTGGGATTGGGTTAGGTTAAGTTGGGTTAAATCTAGCAGAATTATACTCAGTTTATAAATAGTAACATCGACATATATCTACGACATTATAAATAAATGTATAATTTGGCTTCTCTTTTTCCCCTGTTAAGGCACCTGTAAGAACAGACTAAGCTGATTAAGAGCCTGAACCAACCACGAGGATAAGATTATAATTAGGTAGACATAGTTCCTTTAGTATGAAATAAACATATGAATTATCAAGTCATCCTAAGAGAACATTGGAACATTTGGTGATACTTTAACTTGTAAACAATGTCTCAGGTCATCCTCTGTAAACTTATAGAACGTCTACTGAGATACAGACCAATCTTTATGACCTTCTCTCCGGTCATCCTGGAGGTTCCACACAAACACTCGCCGGAAAGCCTGGACCATATGTGTGTGTGTGTGTGTGTTAGCAGGATGGTGGAACTGGGCCAAGACCGACTGGGAACGGCCTCGGGGATTATGGCCAAGGAAATATGGAAGATAAAGATGCGGCGGCGGCGGCCATGAGGCGCTCGCTACACTTGAGGCTATGTTGGCGCCTGGTGGTGATGGTGACGTTGGTGTTGGTGATGGTTGGTAGTGGTGGTTATAATGGTGGTGGTGATGGTGGTATTGGGGGTGGCGGTGATACTCCTGGTGGTGATGGTGTTTTGTTCTCCTGGTGGTGATGGTGTTGGTGGTAGTGATATTAGTGGTGGTAGTGATATTGGTGGTGGTGGTGGTGGTGGTGGTGGTGATGAGGGTGGTGTTCTTGGTAGTGGTGGTGGAGGAAGTGCCTTTGACGTACTGTAGATCTTGGTTCAAATATCCTCTCATTGTTTATCTGTCTATTTGGTTATCTCAATATCTTTCTGTCTGTTTTCTTATCTTTCTCTATCATATTTTATCATATTCCAATATAGTCAGTTCATTTAACATTTTTCGAATTATACCATAAATTACTAAGACTGTCTTTTATTCATTTTTCATTCAACAATTTCCATTTATACCGAGAAAAAAAATCGCAACGTAATACAAAATAATAATTTAACGATATTTACAGACATGAACGATAAGATACAGCGAAAACCAACACTACACAATTTAAATACATTTAGCAGATTATTAAGTACAGGATTGAAATAAATTAGATAAATATAATGGAAACGTATCAATTCATTAACAGAAGTGTATAACAACAATGAAAATCAGTAAGCTCTAAACTATAAGAATATAAATAATCTTAATACCTCCGTTAAGGTTAATTAACTCCGACAGGTATAATAACTCAGTAAATAGCAGCAACAAGTTGATAATTCCCCCAATTACCCACCAACAGGATAATTCAGCCGCACGTAACACCGTCTCCTCCAATACTGTGACTTTATGATGATACGAGTGATAATCATGAGTAATATTTGACAGTCATCATTCGTTAGTAGCACACACACACACACACACACACACACACACACACACATACACACACACATACACACATTTTCAAAAATAGATTTACAGACACTGAGAAAAGCCGGACTATATCTGGATCCTTCCTGGTGCACACATAAAACTTGTGTACGTAAGCCCTCCAGATGTAGGTCTCTAGGTGTAGGTCTCCAGATGTAGGTCTCCAGGTGTAGGTCTCCAGATGTAGGTCTCTAGGTGTAGGTCTCCAGATGTAGGTCTCCAGGTGTAGGTCTCCAGATGTAGGTCTCTAGGTGTAGGACTCCCGGTGTAGGTCTCCAGGTGTAGGTCTCTAGGTGTAGGTCTCCAGATGTAGGTCTCTAGGTGTAGGTCTCCAGGTGTAGGTCTCTAG
>NW_024750586.1:0-14762 GCF_018991925.1 Homarus americanus
TCAAATTATCAATATGGCCCACTAGATATATTACACAGATGACTATAGTATCTCCGCTAACCTGGCCCGCAAGCCACGCCCCTGTCAGTGCTGACGTTCTGCTGCCTTACCGAACCGGGTGCAGGTGGGCAGTGTTTACAGAGAGGTCTGACTCTGCAAAATGCTGTGGTTTTAAAGGCGACGTGGGCGCCTGGACTCTAATAAACTGCTCCCTCAGGTGATGCTGTGAGGATCAACACTCTGCCCCAACAGTGGTAGACAACAACTCTCAATCCTGGCCGAGTTTTTGTGCTGGAACAATTTACACAGTACTATTGTCCCGCCAGAACACCGTACTGGTTCGCATTGACCTGCACTTGTAAAGTACAACCAAAGTGATGTTATGCCCTCAGTACTGAAATATTGGACTAATTATGTCCCACTTCGTTCCTGTCTTATCTTAGACAATAAGACAACGCAGAATGAAGTGTAGCTAAGATTAATAGATTTATGAACTTTGTTCCATGTCATCTTGATCCAATAATCAATTATAATTAAAATAAATTGTGTGAGACTAACTAATTATATCAGATAAATTCACCAAATGTAATACTAATGAACGCCTTGTTGTCTGCAGGTTTGACCCACATCAATAAATATTGAATGCGTCAAACGATGGGGTTTCAATCATTCCCTTCCACTTGCCCTTCACTAGACGTCCTTAACTAAGGCGTTTACCTGTCACCAATTGGAGCTTTGACAACAACCTCAACCACAACAATTCTGTTAATAACACTTTCTGGATACTGTCGATAGAAATATCTGGGCAATTTGTGATAGTTCGTTCACTGAAGGCAGTGCAACAGGTGGGGGTAGCTGCAGGAAAGCAAACCGAGATTTAGAATTATAAAACCATACCTTCAGAATACAAAGATACATAAATTGTACAAATCTCACGTACCCTCAGTCTGGATTACTGTATACAGACGTGAAGACTCTACCCTCCAGAAAGACCAAACATCCCCTAGAAAGGCGCAACTTGGCGATTAAGATGATTCAGGAACGATGTCATCTCATCTTCACGAGGCACAATAGGGCAAATCTCATTCAACTTTCAAGAGATGGAAAACGTGAACCCAGGACATTTCTTTGTGATGTCACGCACCACCAAACATAAGGAAAAGTCTTCGTGGAATCACAAACGGTACTGGGCTTCAAAATTGTCCTTGACAAAATTATCATGAACGATGGAAGGGATCCTACACCCAGGTCACTGGCTACTTCCCTCGGTTTGGTGACCTCTAGTGGATGACCGTGGGTAAATAAGGTAAATTAATGCAGAACAGAGCTTGAATTATCATGCTAATGACATTATAAAATATCTTTTCATATGTAGGCTTTAAACTGTACCTGACATTAGCAACATCAGTTTAATATGCTTTATCAATTGTAAATAGTTTTCCTCGTGTAGAAGAAATATTTAAGAGTGAACGTGGATGTACAAATATGGACACAGACTGTGACGAGATGACTTGTGGAGACGTTCAGCAGGGCCAGGGTTGCTTGAGAGCAGATGGCTCTGCCTTCTGTCTTCTCCAGGGCAGATGTCATCCTCTACCTCTCTCTCCTCTCTCTGAGCCATGTGGCTTAAGATTTGTGTATCCTTTCCTCGAGGAATGTTTGGTGGGGAGTCAGTGGTTCTGTACTTTGACCTGCCATTTACGATAGCCTTCTTGCCCTGATCTTTTTCAGCAATATCGCCTTTTAACACATGGAACTCTGCACTTTTCGAAGCTATGGAGGAGTCTCAGCCTAAGTTTCCTGGTAGAATTGGCTGGTGCTGCTCAAATATCGAAACTTCGAGATATCTCCAGAGCCTTCAGCATTTATTCCTGAAACAAAGATCCCAGGGCAAGAAGGTCATCGTAAATGGAGATCATACACCCAAGACTGTTCTTGCAAGGCAGCGTGACCAGATGCCTCACGAGCTCTTTCAACAAACAATTATTTTATTTTGTGTGTATCCGTCCCGAAAGTTTTTTGTACGGATGTAAACAAATCTGGTCAAAAAGAAAACAATAGAGATTTATCTGGAGCCAGCGATGTGTGTGGTGGTGGCATTCATCAGAGCCCAGTCCCAGTCCTCTAATAGAAACCCACTTCATCATTGTTACTCCAGTATCTACACTGATCAGAGCGTGTACCTGTGCCATGTCTCGTTCTGGTGCACAGAATTAGTTCCGGCCACTAGTCTCTTTGTTTCTCGCGTTGTTATAGGTAACAGCTTCCTATAAGCTGATATTAAACTTTCACATTTTCTGCAATAATAATGCAAAACAAAACTAATACTTTACAGGCACATATGGAGGAACTGAATGGTACAAGATAAAAATGCCTGGGGAGAGAAATGGCTAAACTGAAGAGTGATTTTTACTGGCTGCTTAGCTAAGACCTTCTCCGCCTCAGCTGACAGGTGGCTCTACCCCAGGCTCTATATGAAATATGCTGATAAACTCTACAATTTTGAGGTGAGAAATTTTTTACTTTCAACAATGGGAATCTTATATCTTAATCTCTGTGACGGAAGCTTCAGAAGTTGCATTAATAAGCCAAATTTTCATCTGCGTCATGTGTGGTTTTATTTTGTGTTAAGGTACAAATGATAAGCTCACCAAATATTATTATTTATTTCTAATTATCTCAATCCGTGTATTACTTGAAACTTTCCTTCCTGTCTCACCTCTTCATCTCATTATAAACATCTTAATAGTGTCATCGCACATAAATCAGTTCAAACAGAGTGACGTGTTGGTAATGACGTATCCTAAATGGGACGACGTGGAGTCCTGGGAGTGATAGTATGGACTATGTTAGATAACTTGGACCTGAAGCATTCCAAGACTCACCAACCCATCATGTATCGCTCTCCTTTCCTGGAGTAAAGTATTCACTGCTGTGTTCCTTCTCCTCTTTCATTTGTATTTTTCGAGGAAATTTGAGTTAACTTTCGTGTGATTTTGAATACTTTTGAAAACCCCCTTTTTTTTTGGTTCCTAATTGCCTATTAAATATTTTTCCACCTACACACACACACACACACACACACAAGATTGGACATGTTCACAGATTTAGCAGCAGAGAGGATGGTCTTGAGGAGTGATGATAAAATTGTGGAGACGACACCTGACCCACACGGACCATCAAAACCCATCTGCCTCTCTCTCATACACGTCCTCCTCCTCCAACACTACAAGGTAACTCACATCACTCGTAGGAATTTTACTGAGTCTTGTAAATAATAACATATGAATAACACTTTTGTATAGCTAGGGGTCGTGTACTCTTGCCTCAAGGCCACTTCATTTTATATATACGAATTACGATTTTTGAGGCTATAGGATCTTTTTCGTCCCTCAGGTGATTGTGTACTTAACCCAAGAATCCCAGGATGTGGTCACCTCCTACTATCACCACTGTCGAATTACTAAACTAGCAAACTACAAAGAGCTCGCTCGAGCAGTTTGTTCAGTACTTTGTGGACGACAACAGTAAGTTTTAAGTGAAAATACTCGGTCTCTGACGTTAAGTATTAATCAACAGTAGACATTTTTTGTGTTAAGATTATTATTGGTTCAGCATCTTAAAAATACGACAAAAGACAACCATTAACCTAGATTCGTCCGTTTTTCTAGCGTATAGATGAAGTGCTTAACGCGATTAGGTGTCAAGGGAGTGTCTCTACCAGTGTTGTTCAATAAATTCTGGGACAAAATGTTTTATGATCAAGACAGGTTTCCCCCACCAGTGATTATGCAGGCCCTGGCTGCACGTGAAGGAGGCCTGGAGAAATCAACATCCCAACCTTCACTTCCTCTTCTATGAGGATTTGAAGACTGACACAATAGCTGGTTGGGAAAACTAAGCGACTTTTTAGGCACAATGTTGACCGAAATCAACCCAGAGAAAGGGTAGCCACACTGGCTTCGATGGAAATGAAACCAGAAAAGCTCTGCTTGGAGAAATGGAAGACGATCCAAATAAATTAGCAGACATCTAAGCCTGGATAGAGCTTCTTCAGGAAGAATTAAAAGACAGTTTGGTGTACACTGATGACTCTTCTATTGGTGAACCAGAAGAATTACTTCTCCTGTCTCGTTGATTTCATGTGTCTGTCTTACTTTGTTGAATCAGGACTCACATTCAACCTTCTTGACACTCCGCCAGAACAGAGTTGTTGTTAGTGATGTAAGGCATAACACTCACCAGGGCATCATTACACCCATGATCATGTGTATACACTAGTCAGGTTACTCCTCCCCATAACGGGATGCTAGTCCAGACAGTTATTCCACCTCCAGGAACCATCACACTGTGTACTCAAGTACATTACTGTACAAAATAAAACAAATATACTCCTCTACATCAGAAGTGTCAACATATATGACCAACTAGATGCTTTGGTTTAGTTTTAAATAATTTACATGTACTCTTACAGGAATCCATCGATGACGCATTGAAAGATGACAATTGAACATGAGAATTAATTTTTTTAATAATAATAATAATTACCACGTGTTATTTTCAGGAGATATTGGTGACTGGCAGACCAAGCTGACACCCCCAATGGAGGATAAAATTAATAAATGGATCGAACAATTTGAACGAAATCAGCATCACCTTTAAGTTTTCAACTGACACAGTATACATTACCTGCTCGGGTCGCCCTCTCGCTGCCACTGTGTACCTTTGTATGAACACTAATCTTGTTATGTCAACTGTATACGCTTTCAGCCAGTGACTTTGCTCTTAATATCGTTTATAAATACACAATATTATTGATCTGAAAATAGGTAATGTTATATAGATAAATAGAAGTTAATGGGAGATGAGCCTCCAAATTTCCTTTATTTATGTGTATTTATTTCTAAACTGTTCCTTATCTATCACGTTTGTATTTCCTTTACCGGTCTGTTACAAACATTGAAATACAATGTACTGGTACCGTATATTGAAACATACAATAATAACATTATTCTGTTTGTACAATAAAATAACAATAAAAAGTTCATCTGGAATTATTATTATCCGTTTCGGTCATCCAGCGAGTTAGGTATGGTTAGGTTAGGTTAGGTTTTTCCGATGGTTTTGGTGTGTTTTCAACGATTGCAATAGAACTTCAGAGAATGGGTGGATAATTGAAAGATATAATTTTACCTTCAACTGAGCAAATCTTGTTACAACTGCATCCACACTGACATCCTTTGTCCCAGTTACCATGAAGCATAGTTAGTCCAGTGTGTGGTGTTATCTTGAGGCAGGAACACTTCATTGATATGTCGGATGTGTTGAGTGGAAGCACACACTGTCATCACTTGCATGTTAATGTTACTGCGTTTGTGTACCTGAACTGTCTCTGTATACTGTGTTCGTATATCTGAACTGTCTCTGTATACTGTGTTTGTATATCTGAACTGTCTTAATACATGATGAGAAATTAGAGAATGTCCGTTATAAAATAACTCTGTCTCTCTGGTTAGTTAGGAATGTGGTGGTATCTGAAATACCGGGATGAAATAGTGGGATGCACTTCAGCCCAAGGGCGCTCAATTTGGCATCGCTGCCCGTCCACTCAACACTCTACAGTATACCGATACTGAGTTCTGGTTACCTCTATTACCTCTATAAATACACATTTCAAGATTCAAAGCGACTGTTGACACTCGCTGGAAGAACACAGATACCTCAACGGTGATATCGTGAGTTAGTGAGTTTTACGAGACCAGTGACCTCTAAAGATGCAAATCTTTCAATGGTATGTTTTTGTTTATTTATATTTATTGATATCAAAGAATATAATATGACTATTCTAATGTATTGTATATCGCTGTCATTATGTTTATTATATAGGGAAACATGTAATTGTTTTCACACACAAGAACACACGATCTCTGATAGATTACCGCACCAGCCTGGTCCTTCGTGACAGGAAAGGCGTTGACAAGCTCGAAAAAATACAAAATAAAGCCCTCAAATTATCTAGGATGTTGCATGAACAATATAGTATAATATGAGAAATAACTAGAGTATACCCAGTGTTAAGATAGAATAATTGGAAGTCAACTTCATGAGTAGCCCTGGGAGAAGCTTTGCGTATTGATCTTGATGACATTGTTTCCTTAAAATTGCTGGAATGTGGCAGACCATGGGACTGGTGAATCTAAATGGATCAAACTACAGCTACATATATACAGATGTTTGGACTAGACCATCAAAATTGAGACACAACAGCACTTCCTTTCACCCTGGCGGACAGTTCCCTTCGATATCACAATAGGGTATATCCGCCTAAAAGATTAAGTATACAAAGTATTTATCTCCAACACACTGCCAAAGTGAGAGCTCTTGAACACATATACACCATGTAGACTGATGATAACATTACACAGACCATCTACACTTAAGGATCTCTGAACACCGCCTGTAGAAGGGTTGGAAGCGCTGTCGTTGTGACTCAACCTGAATTAGTTGCCACACTCACAGCTATTAAATTAATTGAAACCACTGTCAGTGACAGTCTCATTATCACTGGTGCCACAAAAATAAACAACAACAATATAACAAACACTACCCATACTGCACCACGAACACTGAAATAATACAACACAAATGAGGAAAATCAACAAGGAAGACAATTAAAAACGTAAACAGAGAAACTTAATAAACATTGCAGGCAAAGTGCGTACAAAAGGGTAACCTGATTATGAAGTATGAATTAAAATGCATCGAAAGTATCAAGGACACCAACGTCAAGACAACAACTAGAGGCCTGTGTGTAGTGGTGGTGGTGGTGACAGAGGTGCAGGGGTCAGTGTAGTGGTAGTGGTGGTGGTGGTGGTAGTGGCAGGGGCAGGGGCCAGTGTAGTGGTGGTGGTGGTAGGGGTGCAGTGTAGTGGTGGTGGTGGCAGGGGGGTAGGGGTCAGTGTAGTGGTGGTGGTGGTGGTGGTAGGGGTGCAGGGGTCAGTGTGGTGGCAGGGGGCAGGGGTCAGTGTAGTGTGGTGGTAGGGGTGCAGGGGCCAGTGTAGTGGTGGTGGTAGGGGTGCAGGGGTCGGGTGTAGTGGTGGTGGGCAGGGGTGCAGGGGCTGTAGTGGTGGTGGTGGTAGGAGGTGCAGGGGCCAGTGCAGTGGTGGTGGTGGTGAGGGGGGGTGAGAGCCAGTAGTGGTGGTGGTGGCAAGGCAGGGGCCGTGCAGTGGGGTGGTGGTGGCAGGGGCAGGGGTGTAGTGGTGGCAGGCAGGGGGGGATGGCCAGTGTAGTGGTGGTGGTGGCAGGGGGTGGAGGGGCCAGTGTAGTGGTGGTGGTGGCAGGGGCTGGGCCAGTGTAGTGGTGGTGGTGGCAGGGGTGGTGCAGTGTGGTGGTGGCAAGGAGTGCAGGGGCTGTAGTGGTGCAGGGGGGATGGGCCAGTGTAGTGGTGGTGGTGGCAAGGGGACATAGTAGTAGTGGTGGTGGCAGGGGATGCAGGGGACATAGTAGTGGTGGTGGCAGGGGGCAGGGGACATACTAGTAGTGTGGCAGGGGTGCAGGGGCCAGTGTAGTGGTGGTGGTGGCAGGGTACATAGTAGTAGTAGTGGTGGCAGGGGGTGCAGGGGACATACTAGTAGTGGTGGTGGCAAGGGGTGCAGGGGCCAGTAGGTGGTGGTGTGTAATGAGTGATTGTCAGACCAAACCTTACAGCCCAGAATTATGCCGCATATAACAGCAAGAGCACTGCAGACCTCGTGGTACCACCACATTCCGGGTTGACACACCTCAGGTCGACCCAAGGGACTTGACCTCGCCCGCTAATGACGTGAGCCGGTGACCTACAACCACACCTAGCCAAGACACCTGGCCAGGACCACACCTGCACACGACTATCCAGATCAAACCAGTTTAGTGTTAATTGTTAGAGGTCAGAAGCCGGCTGGGCCGACCCCATATAAAGGCCCTACAGTCCCGTCCACGGGCTTTGATTATCATTATCATTCTGATCCTGGTCATACTGATTCTCATTCCGTTGCTGTCATCTCCTCCCGTTCGGGTCATCACTGGTTCACTAAGCAGAGTCACGCACGTCTCCCAGGTCGGGAGGGAGACCTCCCGACCAGACCACGGCATCGTCAGCTAAGCAGACTCTCCATAGGAGGCAGCCCAGCCAGCACTCACTGGGCCTACGTCAGGGCACGAGTCTTGTCAGAACGTCCTCGTGAGTTACCTACTGGGAAGTGTATTCATTCAGGTGTGTCCGAGAGTCAGTGTCAAGTAACGTAAAGCATAATGTGTTAGTACCCCAATATAATAGTGATGATAATGTGTCCATGTCATTGAGTGAATTAATAAATAGTTGTATCGAAGAGGTGTTTAACAAGTTGTCCCTTAAGAAGTAATATACGTGTATTGACATACGAGATAAGATAAGCGTAGTGACGCTGTGCAACAACATCCAGGCCACGCTACCAAGTTTCCACCTTACATTCCTACTCTATACCCATATGTAATCTCTTCTTGGAGTTTTGTCCCATTACAGGTGGCAGGCAGGCACATACTAGTAGTGGTGGCAGGGGTGCAGGGACATAGTAGTAGTGGTGGTGGCAGGGGCAGGGGACATAGTAGTATGGTGGTGGAGGGGTGCAGGGACATAGTAGTAGTGGCATGGCGGGTAGAGTACAGTAGTAGTAGTGGTGGTGGAGGGGTGCAGGGTACATACTAGTAGTGGTGGTGGCAGGGGCAGGGGACATAGTAGTAGTGGTGGTGGCAGGGGTAGGGGACAATTAGTAGTGGTGGTAGGGGGCAGGGGACAGTGTAGTAGTGGTGGTGCAGGGGGGGCAGGGACATACTAGTAGTGGTGGGCAGGGGTAGGATTGCCAGTAGTAGTGGTGGTGGCAGGGGGTGCAGGGACATACTTAGTAGTGGTGGTGGTAAGTAGGACAGTAGTAGTGGTGGTGGCAGGGGCATAATTAGTAGTGGTGGTGGCAGGGGGCAGGGGACATAATAGTAGTGGTGGTGGCAGGGGTGCAGGGTACATACTAGTAGTGGTGGTGGCAGGGGTGCAGGGGACATAGTAGTAGTGGTGGTGGCAGGGGTGTAGGGTACATACTAGTAGTGGTGGTGGCAGGGGTGCAGGGGATATGTAGTAGTGGTGGTGGCAGGGGTGCAGGGTACATACAGTGTAATAGTAGTGGTGGTGGCAGGGGCAGGGACATACTAGTAGTGGTGGTGGCAGGGGTGCAGGGGACATACTAGTAGTGGTGAGTAGGGACATACTAGTAGTGGTGGTGGCAGGGGGCAGGGATACTAGTAGTGGTGGTGGCAGGGGTGCAGGGGACAGTGTAGTAGTGGTGGTGGCAGGGGTGCAGGGACATACTAGTAGTGGTGGTGGCAGGGTGCAGCAGTCTGTGGTCAAGGTCTTCTATAGCCCTTGGTTTAGGTGACGCAGGAGTCAGCCACGTGAAGATTCGCGGATCTACTGCTTCCATAGCACAAATTAAACATCATAATCCTGTATATCATAGCGGGAGGCCGTATGGTTAGATAGTATGCTGGATGTGCTTATTAAATATCCGGTAACGACAGTGTAGAATACACAATGACTGTGGCTGATAAATGTCACATAATCGGGTTACTAAAGAACCTGGCAAAGAATATATGGCTGAAACTGTACAATTATTCATTCGTGCTTGGTCTATAAGTATAATTATTATTCATTCGTGCAAAATTTATAAATATAATTATTCACCCGTACATTATCTATAAATAATGTACATCCCCAATAACAGTAAGAAAATGGAGCTGGCAGTGGACACACACTAGTAGCTCTGGAAGGGAGGAACTGAAGCGTCAGAAAGAGGACTGGAAAGGCTACACTCAAGGCCTAGTTCGTCTCAACCCCGGCGGGTGGCTCTTCCGACCGACTACCAACTCTTCGCTAACAAGTTATATAATTTCAAGGTATAGATACTTTTAAGCAATAGGAAAAATACTTAGAGAATTACAACTTTATGAAAACATCCGCTCCCCGAAATACCTTAAAGAATTACAGTCAGTTTATGAGAACACCCCCCTTCCTCTCAATCCACAGTTCGACCCGACCGATGTGTTGGTGCAAACGTGGATGAAGTGTGGGACCACGTGGATGCAGGAGATACTTTGGACGATGAGGCAAAACCCGAACCTGGATCACGTCGATCAGAAACCTATCAACATCCGTGTACCCTTCCTGGAGTGAGTCAAGTCTCCTGCTACTATCCGCTGTCTCCTGCTACCACTATCCACTGTCTCCTGCCACTATCCACTGTCTCCTGCTACCACTATCCACTGTCTCCTGCCACTGTCTCCTGCTACCTGTCTCCTGCTACCACTATCCACTGTCTCCTGCCACTATCCACTGCCCTGCTACCACTATCCACTGTCTCCTGCTACCACTGTCTCCTGCTACACTGTCTCCTGCTACCACTATCCACTGTCTCCTGCTACCACTATCCACTGTCTCCTGCTACCACTATCACTGTCTCCTTCCACTACCCTATCCACTGTCTCCTGCTACCACTGTCTCCTGCTACCACTATCCACTGTCTCCTGCTACCACTATCCCTGTCTCCTGCTACCACTGTCTCCTGCTACCACTGTCTCCTGCTACCTGTCTCCTGCTACCACTATCCACTGTCTCCTGCCACCATCCACTGTCTCCTGCTACCTGTCTCCTGCTACCACTATTCACTGTCTCCTGCTACCATCTCCATCTACCACTATCTCCTAGTACAATTTACATCTACCATCATTATTCTCCTGATACCATCTACTACCACCTACTACTACTACTACTTTAAAAAAAAAAAAAAAAAAAATTAAAACGTGGCCTCCAGCCTCCCCAATAGCCACACCTTCGCCACCATTTATTTACCTTAATATTAAATATCCTAATACATAAAAACTATCCTATCTGTGTTAATTAGTTGAGCCGCAGATCCATGCGGCATATTCAGTGACTGTAGCCTCATAGTCGATATCTGCAGCAGTCGGAGTAGGGCAGAAGCTCGTTCTGAGGCAGAGCAAAGCCGACCGAAGGAGAGAGAGAAGGACAGTCGACATCTCATCCAGGCTGTGACATAATTCTGGGCTGCTGCTTCTGTTCAGAGATCAGCCCATGAGTCTGGCGTGAAACATCTTGCACTTTGGGCCCATCCCACCAGAGGTTGTGAACACTAGAGAGTGAAGCTGCCTTGATCAACATTTGAATTCTCTCCCCATATGCCCTTTGTCGTTCTCGTTCCTCCTATGCGCAGCATCAGGAGCTAGGTTACGGTGACATGCGGCCATGGATCAAAAATCCTGATGTCGAAGAAAGGTCGCTGTCCCCGCGTCCAGAATCCTCGAGCACTGACGTCCACACGAGCTTCGTTAGAAGTGTTTGAAGTCCTGTGTTGAAGATCTCGCCATCCAGTGGAAGGAGGGTCGGTTCTACCATGACGTCCCGGCAGATCAACATATTTGCTGTGAGATCCCTTACCTCGTCATGCCTCATGCATATGAAGCCCCCTTCTGTAAAAACCATGGCGTGATCGCCATCATAGGAATAGCCACACACGCATTGGGAGGGCAAACCATCTACTGGCCAACCGTACCTTAGAGCAATGGCATCTGTAAATTTGTTGTTACATGAAACCATTTGCCCTTATCGGTAACGTAGTTAGCCAGTTCGAGGCGCCCACCTCCTGCGCTATAGCTACTTTTTTGTCAAATTTTCGGAACCAGCAGCAATAGTTGCTGCAACATGTCATTTTGGGCAGTGCTGCCGATCTGTTGTAATGGACCTACGGATCTTATTAACTTCGCTGGTGTCCACTTCCGTTGCATTCTGGGCTATTATGTGGTCAGTGAGGCTGCCGTGAGCTTATGAATTTTGATGTTCAGAGTCAGCAATCTCTGATTAGTTAGTCCCATCCTCCAGTCTTGGTGGAAGAAGGTTCTTCTACTAGGTTAAGTCGGTGTTTCACTACTACTATACTACTACTACTACTCTCTCTGCATATAAAAATGTTATGTTGTGTTATGATGTTAATGGTTAAAACTATAGTTGATATAAATTCATATTTTATTCTCCAGCGCGATATGCTCCTAGGATCGACTGCTCTTGCCCCTGATCCGGAGTCCTCTAATGAAGGAGTTCGCCGGGATGTCCCCAGGCAAGGACCTCGCCCAGGACTATTCCTTCAACTGGCGGAGTCGCAGCATCCTCCGCGTACCATTAAAACTCACTTTACTTCTCTCCTGTCACCAGATCTTTTGAACACCGCCAAGGTATTGTACATCGTTCCTTTGGTATAAACATCTTCACTATATGTTAAAATAGTTCTTGAACCCTAACTAGGAGGAGGAGGAGGAGGAGGAGGAGGAGGAGGAGGAGGAGGAGGAGGAGGAGGAAGAGGAAGAGGAAGAGGAAGAGAAGAGGAGGAGGAAGAGAAGAGGGAGAGAGGGAAAGAAAGAGGAGGAGGAGGAAGAGAAAGAAGAGAAAGAGAAAAGGAAGAGGAGAGGAGAAGAAAGAGGGAGGAGGAAAAGAGGAGAAGAGGATGATAAAATTAGAATGGCCCAAAAGCAGGACTGTAGACCGCTAGGCTTACAATGATATAAATAATACTATACAACGAGGCAGTGAATACGTTAGTTTATTGTTATTTGTTATTGTGTTATGGAAGAATAATGTATAACTTAATGCTTGTGATGCTACAACCCTTCATGAACTGTGGTGGTGGTTGTTGTTGTGGTGGTGGTGGCTGTTGTGGTGGTAGTGGTGGTTGTTGTTGGTGTGGTGGTGGTGGTGGTGGTTGTTGTGGTGATGGTGGTGGTGGTTGTTGTGGTGGTAGTGGTGGTTGTTGTTGTTGTTGTTGTTGTTGTTGTGGTGGTGTGGTGGTTGTGGTGATGGTGGTGGTGTGTTGTGGTGGGTTGTTGTGGTGGTGGTGGTGATGGTGGTGGTGGTTGTTGTGGTGGTTGTTGTTGTGGTGGTGGCTGTTGTGTGGTTGTTGTGGTGGTGGTGGCTGTTGTGGTGGTAGTGGTGGTTGTTGTTGTTGTTGTTGGTGGTGGTGGTGGTGTGTTGTGGTGATAGTGTGGTGGTGGTTGTTGTGGTGGTTGTTGTGGTGGTGGTGGCTGTTGTGGGTGGTGGTGGTGGTTGTTGTGGTGGTGGTGGTGGTTGTTGTGGTGGTTGTTGTGTGGTGGTTTGGGTGGTTGTTGGTGGTGGTGGTATTGTGGTGGTGGGGTTTGGTTGTTGTTGTGGTGGTGGTGGTGGTTTGTTGTGGTGGTGGTGGTGGTTGTTGTGGTGGTGTGGTGGTAGTGGTTGAGGTGGTTGTGGCGGTTGTTGTTGTTGCTGTGGTGTTGTTGTTGTTGTTGTTGTTGTTGTTGTTGTTGTTGTTGTTGCTGTTGTTGTTGTGGTGGTGGTGGTTGTTGTGGTGGTGGTTGTTGTTGTTGTTGTTGTTGTTGTTGTTGCTGTGGTGATGGTGGTGGTTGTTGTAGTGGTGGTGGTTGTTGTTGTGGTGATGGTGATGTTGTTGTGTGATGGTAGTTGTTGTTGTGATGGTGGTTGTTGTAGTGGTGGTGGTTGTTGTTGTTGTGGTGATGGTGGATGTTGTTGTGATGGTAGTTGTTGTTGTGATGGTAGTTGTTGTTGTGATGGTGGTTGTTGTAGTGGTGGTGGTTGTTGTTGTTGTGGTGATGGTGGATGTTGTTGTGATGGTAGTTGTTGTTGTGATGGTAGTTGTTGTGATGGTGGTGTTGTTGTTGCTGTGGTGATGGTGTGATGTTGTGATGGTAGTTGTTGTTGGTGATGGTAGTTGTTGTTGTGATGGTGGTTGTTGTTGGTGGGATGGTGGTTGTTGTTGGTGATGATGGTTGTTGCTGTGATGGTAGTTGTTGTTGTGATGGTGGTTGTTGTTGTTGTTGGGTGGTGATGGTGGTTGTTGTTGTGATGGTAGTTGTTGTTGTGATGGTAGTTGTTGCTGTGGATGGTGGTTGTTGTTGTTGTGATGGTGGTTGTTGTTGTGATGGTAGTTGTTGTTGTGATGGTAGTTGTTGCTGGTGATGGTGGCTGGTTGTTGTTGTTGTGGTGATGGTAGTTGTTGTTGTGATGGTAGTTGTTGTTGTGATGGTGAGTTGTTGTTGTGATGGTGGTTGGTTGTTGTGGATGGTGGTTGTTGTTTGTGATGGTAGTTGTTGCTGTGATGGTGGTTGTTGTTGTTGTTGTGGTGATGGTAGCTGTTGTTGTGATGGTAGTTGTTGGCTGTGATGGTGTTGTTGTTGTGATGGTGAGTTGTTGTTGTGATGGTAGTTGTTGTTGTGGGATGGTGGTTGTTGTGGTGATGGTAGCTGTTGTTGTGATGGTAGTTGTTGTTGTGATGGTAGTTGTTGCTGTGATGGTAGTTGTTGTTGTGATGGTGGTTGTTGTTGTTGTTGTTGTGATGGTAGTTGTTGTTGTGATGGTAGTTGTTGGTTGATGGTAGTTGTTGTTGCTGGTGATGGTGGTCGTTGTTGTTGTGGTGATGGTAGTTGTTGTTGCTGTGATGGTGGTTGTTGTTGTTGGTGATGGTGGTTGTTGTTGTGATGGTAGTTGTTGTTGTGATGGTAGCGTTGGTTGGTGATGGTGGTTGTTGTTGTGATGGTAGTTGCTGTTGTTGTGATGGTGGTTGTTGCTGGTTGTTGTGATGGGTAGCTGTTGTTGTTGTGATGCAGGCTGGAGCAACACGCAATCGAACCAGCTTTTTGAT